>NC_045447.1:15592383-15670715 GCF_002776525.5 Piliocolobus tephrosceles
TATCACAAGAAGAGAAAACCAAACACCGCATGTTCTCACTCATAGGTGGGAACTGAACAATGAGTTCACTTGGACTTGGGAAGGCGAACATCACACACTGGGGCCTATCATGGGGAGGGAGGAGGGGGGATGGATTGCATTGGGGAGTTATACCTGATATAAATGATGAATTGATGGGTGCTGACGAGTTGATGGGTGCAGCACACCAACATGGCACAGATATACATATGTAACAAACGTGCACGTTATGCATATGTACCCTAGAACTTAAAGTATAATAATAATAAAAAAAAAAGAAAAAAAAAAAACCTGTTCTTCCCTTATAAGGTGTTTTTCAATAACAGCTGTATAGAGAGATATCATTCATATATAAGGTTTTAACATTTTTTTTTTTTAAGACAAGGTTTTACCTTCTGTCACATTGAAAAATCTCCTATATTTTTGAAGATTCTGAGCAATCCATTCACAACCCAGGTTTGGGATTTGCATACTATTGGAGAAACTGCTTCCTAAAGGTAAACACTTCAAGAATTTGAGAAAATTAAAACTAAAACCGAAAACATGAATACAAAGGCACAAAACATTGCCTAACCTTGCAGAAAATTATTTTAAATCCTGATATGCTTGTACAAGAAATAGTTTTTCTTGCAAAACTTTGAGGAATGAATGAACTTTAGAAGGGAAACACCATACATATGAGGATTTTTTTCACTTTAGAGGAATGAGCTAAAAGAGAATATGGTTTAAGATTAAAAAATTATTTTCTTACAATTGCAGAAACTGTAACTAAGCCTTCCCTACTAAGAGCACATTTCTGTAAAATGTGAAAAGTATTGAAATAATCAAAAGAAAATTTTTACACATTGCACAGCACAAGTGGTTTGACTAAAAATGTTTTTTTACAGTCAAAAAAGGATCTGGATATACAATGGGCTAGAAGACATCTTTGGTCTGAGGTGATATGAATCAAGGAGAAAAAACTATGACTTCTCCTTTGTGCAACAGAAAAAACATGTTAGAGGTAGAAGTATTAACAGTTCTATCCTTAAATAAATAATCATAAAAACTTCTTATAAGTCAAATAACTACGATCATCTTTTCATCACAAATCTCTAAAGAATTAATGCTGAAACTGAATTATCAGCCCCTTACCTTTGTGATAAGAATGCGGTATTTTTCTACCAGGTGGTCATTGTTATGACAGCCTGCTAGCAGCTGCCAGACTTCTCCCCGAAGAGCTTCAGGGACACCATTTCTTACTAAGGTTGACAACTGCTTCGGTCTCACATTCAAGTTGAGATGCCTAAAAATAAAGCCATAAATCACAAAAGGAAGATTCCCTAAAGACTGTTACTTTTCTCAAAGTCAATCTAAATGGCTTACAAATACGTGACAAGGTAACAAAGTAATAAAGGGGAAAAAAAAGTGCTTCTGAATTGAAGATAACTATGAGAGATTGGGTGGAAGAAAATAAAAATCCACATACATTCTGAAAACTGCTTCTTAAGTATCTTTAAATTACTTCTCTACTTTAAAAAAAAAAAGCGAAACTGGAAATCACAGATGATGCTCTATGGCTGTGGTTTATGTAAAACAGATGGCCGGGTGCAGTGGCTCATGCCCGTGATCCCAGAAATTTGGGAGGCCGAGGTGGGCGTTATCACCTGAGGTCAGGAGTTCAAGACCAGCCTGGGCAACATGGCAAAACTCCGTCTAAATACAAAAAATTAGCCCATCATGGTGGCACATGCCTGTAATCCCAGGTATTCGAGAGACTGAGGCAGAAGAACTACTTGAACCGGGAGGCGGAGGTTGCAATAAGCCAAAATTGCACCACAGCACTCCAGCCTGGGTGACAGAGCGAGACACCATCTCAAAAAACAAACAAAAAAGAGCAAAATTCCAATCAGTGGACATATAATAAAGAACAAGAACCTAGCTCTACATCAAAATTGACAAGTGGTCAGCGGGGCACGGTGGTAGTTCCACTGCTTTGAGAGGCCAAGGTGGGAAGATTTCTTGAACCCAGGAGTTCGGGACCAGCCTAGGTAATATAGCAAGAACCCTGTCTCTACAGAAAAATAAAAATAAGCTGGCATGATGGTTATATTCGTAGCTACTTGGGAGGCTGTGGCAAGAAGATCGCTTGAGCCTAGGTGTTCAACGCTGCAACAAGAGATCGCACCACCGCACTCCAGCCTGGGTGACAGAGACAGACTCTGTCTAGAAAAAACATAATTGACAAGAATATTGCATATTTATATGTTCTAAGTTAAAATAAAACATCTCAAGTATGTTTCCAACAGTTTTTATGATGCCTTCCTTCAAATAATGATGCTTTTAATAATGAAATAATGAAACTTTTCTGAATGCTTATGGTGGCTAATAACATTTCCACTGAACTACTGTATCACTACAAGTTGCCAAAATCTTTGGACTTCATTTATGTCACCTATAAAATGGAGAAAATTAAACTAGCCTTGACACATTGGTATAAATGTACAAAGTGCTTCTGCATACAGTATTTTATTTGATCTTCAGAACCACCATCTCAGGTAGATGGTAGTATCTCTAGTTTTACAGATGCAGAAAAAATTTCAGGGAGGTCAATTAAATGACTGAAGTAGTCCTCAAATTCTTAAGACTAATGAATGCTCTGTTATAGAGCAGCTGGTTTGTGACTTCAGAGCCACCATTACTGAGTCAATAAAGTAGGATCTTGACATTAAAAAAATGCTGTGACTATCACACATAAGCAGAAGTTACTGATACAAAATAACCACAATCAAATTATAAAAAGGCCTGTGATTTTTCTCAAAATATTCACAGAATCCTATGAGAATTCTGCACAGTACATTTAAAAGTGATTTATTCTGTGACATTGGTACCCTAATGCAAGTGCTATAGACAATTCAATAGTTTTGTCCTTGTTTAGATAAAAATATTATACAAAAGTTGAAGAGTTATGAGCAGAAAGGACAGACATAGTTCTGTTGCTAACTCAATCCCTGGTATGCCATGGCCTGTGGGCCAAACTGGGCCTATCACCTGTTTTCGTAAATAAACTTTTATTGAAACACAGCCACGCTTATTTGTCTAAGTATTGTGTATGATAACTTCTGCACTACAACAGTAGAACTGAGTAGTTGTGACAGACTATTAGCCTGCAAAACCTAAAATATTTATTATTTGGCTCTTTACAGACAAAGTCTGCTAACCTTACTAACTTAATTTACATTGATAAAATTACTTTCAGAATAATTCCATCTCATTGATAATACTAACTTTATCCAACTTAGCAATCTATTTTATAATGACATTAGTTCTCTTATCCATTAAGAGTCATATTAAAATGAACTTGGAGAATTACAGCTCAAAGATACTATTAATACTACCACTAAAATCTAATGTAGAGTTAAATAAACCATCTTTGGGATCAGACTTGACTGTGTTAAAAATTCTGGCTGTGATATTTACTAACTAGAATGCCTTAACCTATGAACCAGTCTCATCTGTAAAAAAACAAATACTTTATAAGGTTGTTAGAGTTGAAATACAGCACATAACAGCACGGTGCCTAAAATATGGTAAATTCATTCATTCTATGTTACTGTAACTACAACCACGGTATCCATTATTTTTAATCTATAATAATTACAAATGGTAATTTTATAGACTTCTATTTTCTAAATGAAGAAACAGACTCAAAAGAGTTAAGTGACTTGTCTAAGACCACACAGCTTAAAAGTAGGAGAGGTAGAATTTGAAACCAGGTCTACCAGGCTTTAAAATTCCATTATTACAATGCTTTTTATCCATAGGACACATATCCATAGAACACATATAATAATGAGAAAAAAATCACAATGTAATGAACTAAAGAAGAGACACTATTATATCATATCTGAAGACATGACTAAAGCAAGCAAAAATAGTTTAAATACCCTGAAAGATAGTAGAGACAGATGGAAACTCAACAAATACACTGGAGGGAATAGGAAGACATGTTAATTAAATGAATAACAAAGCTTGATAACAAAACGAACTCCAGGCTGTTGTATAAGATGCTGATGGGTTCGTGTAATAAAAGCTAACTAGAATCTTAATGCTGTATCTACATGATTTTAAATATGTTATTATGTAACCATATCAAAACTCAATTACATTTCTGTTTTAGAGCAGAAACCTTTTAATACAGATAAAATTCCTGCCAGTAGCATCCCAAACACTCCAAATTCACTGAACTGAAATTATAATTGTAATAAAAGCACCAGAAGTTTTGTCTCCTGGCGTAAAGAAATATCAAAAATATAAGAAAACTATTACTCTGGGGTTTTTTGCAGAGTTCATTTATTAAAACAACTTGTGTAAAGACAAATTGTGCTTTGGTTTGCTTTTTTCTCCTGTACACATTTGACATTTTCTAGTGTGGAGAGTGTTTTGTCAAAAGTGTAAAGCATTGTGAGAGTAATATAAAAGCAGATAATGCCCATTTGTAGTCCTATCCCTGAAGGGCATGACATAATGCTTTAAAATTCTGAGACAGAGTTTACTCTAACAATGCAGTGAAATACTTCAACAGTTAAAATGTCTGAGAAAAATCAAACTCCAAAGTAACGGGCCAATAGGGAGTTTATATGACAACCCTAGTAACCAGAATGTCAGAAATAGAGAAATGTTCAGATCTCTTCCAAGCTCAGCTTTTTTCAGCATATGCTGGCATCCTACTGAAGGAGAAAAGGAAACTGCATAAATGTCTCACCAATCTGACTTACCAGAATATCTGTGGTCATGTTAATAAACACCTAAAGGCAATGGATCCTTTTTGTTTGGTGTTTTTTCTTTTTTTTGTTTTTTGGAGAAAGGGTCTCAACTCTATCACCCAGGCTGGAGTGCAGTGGTGCAATCAAAGCTCACTGCAGCCTCGAACTCCTAGGCTCAAGCAATCCTCCTGCCTCAACCTCCAGAGTAGCTGGAACCACAGGTGCGCGTCATCATGCCCGGTTAACTTTTTCATGTTTTGTAGAGATGGGGTTTCACCAAGTTGCCCAGGCTGGTCTTGACTTCCTGGGGTCAAGCAATCCTCCCGCCTTGAACTCCCAAAAGGCTGAGTTTACAGGTGTGAACCACCACACCCAGCCTGAAGGCAATGTATTCTTTTTAGATAGCCTATTGGATAGTGCTTCTTAACACTGCTGTCAAACCATCTCTTGAGCTGATGATAAATTCCTAATTTTTTTTAAGTGTTAGTAGGAATTTTTTAAGAGTTAGTAATCAATAGAGCAGGTAATATATACTATGCTTATGACACTTTGCTCTGTCATTCTAGATACTTATCACAGATAAGGGAAAAATCCTACCTGCGGTCTCTACCATGGCTCTATGCATTGTGTGAACATCCTCTAAATGGACTGCTGTATATTATCTGAACCACTCAGTGGTTCCTAACCTCTTCAATATAAAAGATACTTTTCTTATTTATTCTGTACATGAATTCCACGTTTGGATAAATATTTTCTCCAGCAATGAGAACTTATTAGGTTCCTGATATTCTGAAAATTGATTTCAGTTCTCTACTACTACTCATACAAATCTCTAAAACAGATCACAGAATGCAAACCTGGAGCTTAGGTTTCTACTATTGGTTCCAAAATTGAATATTATAGTTAGGTAAGATTCTCTACCCATAAAATGAGAATTGCAGATAAAAACTATCCTAACATAACTTACCATTTTGACAACAGTTCTCCCCATGTTTCAAGAATTTTTTCTGCACATTCTTTGGATACATCACCAGATCCACTCAGGAGAGGTTCATCATTATCTATAATAAACAAAACACACAAAAACAGTAACAGGGGTGGCTATGCTAGCCACAACACTGGAATGTTTAAGAGTCAAATTTGAAAGATTTTACTGGGAGCATAAAGTCATAATTTCTCTCTTTTAGTATTTATGGATAAGTACAAAGAAAATAAAAATGGTTCTAGGTAAAATGCTGTAACCTCTTTAATTCTCTTTTGTTTTCCACATAGGTCCATATTATGTCAATCTCAAAAAAAAAAAAGGAGCTATTTAATTATAAAACTATAGGATTCAAAATATGGTATTTTCTCTCATTTTCTAAAGCAAACAGCTTTATGCATGAAAATATGTAAGTCTTATTTAAAACATTTAAAAAGTTTCAAACTACCTAAGTATCCAACAATGGGAGTACAGAATGGTTGAAGAAATTATAATATATGTATAAAATGCAATTGCGTGTTGACATTTATGTTTATATAATGATGATATGGTTTGGCTCTGTGTCCCCACCCAAATCTCATCTTGAACTGTAGTTCCCATAATCCCACGTGTCATGGGAAGGACCCGAAGGGAGGTAACTGAATCTTGGGGGTGGTTTCCCCATGCTGTTCTCATGACAGTGAGTTCTCATGAGATCTGATGTGTAAGCAGCTGGCATTTCCCCTGCTGTCACTCATTCTTCTTTCCTGCTGCTATGTGAAGAAGGACATGTTTGCTTCCCCTTCTGCCATGATTCTAAGTTTCCTGAGGCCTCCCCAGCCCTGCAGAATCAATTAAACCTCTTTTGTTTATGAATTTTGCAGTGAGCTGAGATTGCACCACAGAACTCCAGCTTGGGCAACAGAGCAAGACTCCGTCTCAAAAAAAAAAAGAAAAAAGTAAACCTCTTTTCTTTTTTTTTTTTTTTTTTTTTTTGAGGCGGAGTCTCGCTCTGTCGCCTGGACTGGAGTGCAGTGGCCGGATCTCAGCTCACTGCAAGCTCCGCCTCCTGGGTTTACGCCATTCTCCTGCCTCAGCCTCCCGCGTAGCTGGGACTACAGGCACCTGCCACCTCGCCCGGCTAGTTTTTGTATTTTTAGTAGAGACGGGGTTTCACCGTGTTAGCCAGGATGGTCTCGATCTCCTGACCTCGTGATCCGCCCGTCTCGGCCTCCCAAAGTGCTGGGATTACAGGCTTGAGCCACCGCGCCCGGCCCTGTAAACCTCTTTTCTATATAAGTTACTCAGTCTCGGTTGGGTATGTCTTTATCAGCAGTATGAGAATGGACTAATACAACTGACATGGCAAAATATAGTATAAAATGAAAATATAAAGAGCTAATATTCATTATGATCTAATCTATGTTATAAAATAGAAAACAGATCAGTATAAACTATACCAAACACTAACAATTGCTCCCTCTGAGTGACAAAGTTATGATTGGTATTTTTCTCTGCTATTTTATGTTTTTATGACTTTCTAAATTTTCTAAAATGGGAAATACTAATTTATAAAAGAAAGCACAAAAATACTTTAAAAGGCCAAATTAAATCATTTCTAATTTAATTCAATTAAGGAAAGTAAATTCAAGTCAGAAGTTAGAGATTATAAGATACAAAGACAGTGAAAAAAGTGACACTGATTAAGGCATTAGAGGAACTAAAAAGCATAATGAAAGCAGAGAATAAACATGGACTAAGATATCTACTTAATCCTTTTATTGGACACTTGGGGAGTTTTTAACTTTTTGCTACAAACGGAATCAGGATGAATATATCTCACTGCTTTCATCGGGTATATGCCCAGAAACTGACTTTCTCAGTTTTAAAAAGAAAGCATATTTTTAAGAATACTGAAAATTTCCGACAAACTGACTTCCAAAATGTTCTACCAATTTACAATTCCACTAACTGGGTTACAACAGTACTTGTTTCCATGGATCTTTACCAATGCTCTTTCTAGATTTTGTTTATTTTTTAGCTTAACTTGCCTAAACAAACTCTGGCTCTTTACACCTCTAATGACTACATGTTGAATCTGCATCCCCAACAGAGACAACAATTATCTGAAAGCACTTCAGAAATCTGTGATACTTCTTATTGAACTTCTTTATATTATAATGCTTTGGACATCATCATCAGTTTCGCTGGTGAGACACAGAAGATGACAGACAGAATGTGAGAGATCTTCTGTATATGGATGAATAAGGTAAAGTAGAGAAAAGGCTAGGCCGGGCACAGTGGCTCACGCCTGTAATCCCAGCACTTTGGGAGGCCAAGGTGGGTGGATCATCTGAGGTCAGGAGTTTGAGACAAGCCTGGCCAACCTGGTGAAACCCCATCTCTACTAAAAATATAAAAATTAGCTAGGCGTGGTGTGGCCACCTGTAATCTCAGCTACTCAGGAGGCTGAGGCAGGAGAATCACTTGAACCCAGGAGGCAGAGGTTGCAGTAAGCCAAGATTGTGCCATTGTACTCCAGTCTGGGTGACACAGTGAGACTCCATCTCAAAAAAGAAAGAAAGGCTCAAGGGCACTAAGGTAAATGTCCCCAACTTCACTATCTTGCCAGACTGGCCCTACTTTCTAAACTCTCAAGTAATTTTCTATTTATTAAAACACCAATATACTAAATACAACTCTTTGGGGAAAGGTGGCTATGAAAAACACACTAAAATTTAGAAGGGATGATAATTTCTTCAAAAATATTAGACAAACTTTATCTTACAAAATTCTCTTTCACATTTTGGATACTTTCAATAAAACCGGGTAGTAGTAGTTTAAAATCTGTGTTAAGAACCCATCTGCCTAAGGGATAGACATCTCAGTTTCAGAATGATGCTTCTAAACATGTCCCCTTTATAATTGCTGGGTTTCTGCCAAATGTCTTATGGGTAAGAAGCCTCTCGAGAGAAATGTAATCATTTCTTCCCTGGAAGCAAACAAATCGCAGCAGGAATGGTTTTTCTGGTTTGTACATTGGGTTAGGGAGAATTAAAAGAGAGCATAGCTACTTAGTTTTCTTTAGTCCCAGTTCTCCTGTTATTAACTCTTCACTATAAAAAATGAATCCTAGGGGGTTACTCATACTGCCAATATTTACTGAGCACCTACTGCATACCAAATGTTGTGGTATACACTAGGGAACATGAGGCAAAAGCAGAAACACTCTTTTCCTTCACAGAGCTTATGTTCTAGTGTTCCATGATTTCCCCCAAGGGGTACACACTGCCATTAGTTCTTATCTCTCCCTATTTAAGAACTATCAGTAGAGGCCTTCTAAACTCACTAAAATTTTATTTTTAAAAAAGGTATGTCTGCTATAAATTAAAACTTGATGTCAGTCCTGAGGAACCTTTAGTTGGGCCCAGATTTCTTTGTAACCAACAGATAGTCCTCAAAATCTATGGTATGAAGATTTGAGCATTCTGATTTCATAATAGTGTCTTTCTCAATTTTTGTGTTTTTTTGTTTGTTTTTATTGCTGAGTGTTAAGAGAGGAAAGTTATGTAAACTTTTACCCACTCTGTCATCTTAACCACTGTTGACCTAGAAGAGAAACTGCAAACCTATTATACAACAGACCATTTCAAACAGTGGGAACAATCCACCTTTCCCAGATATAACATATCACTTAAATTGGCTCTTCAGGTGGACTCTGAATTGCATCTCTGACATCAAAAACAATACATGTGTTTTTTCCGTACTTCAAAATGCTTTATGTGAACTAAATGCAAGAGATGATGATAGACTACAGCTATGACTGTGGACTCACAGACCTAGATCCAAATCCTGACTCTGCCAATTTGTAGTTGTGTCACCTTGGGCAAATTCACTTTTCTGAGATTCTACTTTTTTTCTTTTGAGACAGAATTTTGCTCTTGTTGCCCAGGCTGGAGTGCAACAGCACAACCTTGGCTCACTGCACCCTCCACCTCCTGGGTACAATCAACTCTCCTGCCTCAGCCTCCCAAGTAGCTGGGATTACAGGCATGCGCTACCAAGCCCAGCTAATGTTTTGTATTTAGTAGAGACAAGGTTTCACTATGTTGGCCAGACTGGTCTCAAACTCCTGACCTCCAGTGATCCTCCCACTTCAGCCTCCCAAGGTGCTGGGATTAGAGCCGTGAGCCACCGTGTCTGGCCAGATTCCATTTATTTATGTGCAAAGTTAGGTTAACAATAAATCCTATTTTTCAGGATTATCGTGAGGATTATATAAATAAAGCACCTGCTTACTACATATTAAGCACTTAGTAATTGGTGACCATTAGTATTACTAATATATGATGCTAAATTGATTAATTATAAGGGCAGTGAGAGTTATAGCAAACAGTAGGTTTTGGAAACTCAGTGCTCACTCTAAACATGAAGAAAGTCAGTGATCACTCTAAACTTGAAGAAAGTACATATAATCATGGATATACATTTCATTTAACCCAATCGATAATTCTTGTCATCTCCATGCTTTTGTTAATGCAATTTTTTTTTTTTTTAATTTTAGTAGAGACGGGGTTTCATCATGTTAGCCAGGATGATCTCGATCTCCTGACATCGTGATCCGCCTGTCTTGGCCTCCCAAAGTGCTGGGATTACAGGCTTGAGCCACCGCGCCCGGCCAGTTAATGCAATTTTTTAACGAGAAAAAAACTCCACTGATGCCTACTAGATTCTGCTTGCACTTAAAAGTCCCAACTGAAAAACTACTCTTTATGATGCCCCACAACATTCCCCACAATGAAAACCTAATTCTCCTCTATTAATTTCTAGAATATTTCCTGTGAGCTTCTAGAAACATGGCTCACATGACCTTATATTGTAATCAGGTTTTCTTCCATTAAATTTGTAGCCCCAGTACTAAGTTAGAAATTAGAAAATGACTCTCAAACATTCATGTTTCCTGTGGCCCCCTTTCTTCATGCCTTACTAAAAGGTATTACATCTTTTAATAGAGAATGACAGATTAATTCAATAGATTTAGCCAGAAAAAATAAAAAGAAACAAAGAACCAGTGGATTCTTAATGTTTATCAGTGTAAAAACACAGTAATATGTAAACATATATATTTATAAATACATTTGGGGACCAGGTGCGGTGGCTCAAGCCTGTAATCCCAGCACTTTGGGAGGCCAAGGTGGGCAAATCACGAGGTCAGGAGATTGAGACGATCCTGGCTAACATGGTGAAACCCTGTCTCCACTAAAAAAGACGAAAAACTAGCCAGGCGAGGTGGCAGGCACCTGTAGTCCCAGCTACTCGGGAGGCTGAGACAGGAGAATGGCGTAAACCCAGGAGGCGGAGCTTGCAGTGAGCCAAGAACGCGCCACTGCACTCCAGCCTGGGTGACAGAGCGAGACTCCGTCTCAAAAATAAAAATAAAAAATAAAATAAAAAATACATATTTGGTAAAAAGGGTCATGTGTGCAAGCCACATTTTGGCAAAGTCAATTTGTTCCCACAAAATGAATGTGTTGAGATAGGAACACTTCTTTAGGTGTGAGCTGTGTCAAACTTGTTCTTAAAAAAATGTACTAATATACCAAGCTAGCACTGCACTGATTGTTTAAAAGAAGCGAATTATATATCTCATTTTTCCCACTGGGTTACAAGTATCTTAAAGAAAACTCGATGTTAATCATTTCTAAATCTTTCACAGCTACTTACATATAGTAAACTCTCATAAGAAATTCCATTAAATGAATTACAAATGCCGTATCACATTATCAATCCCCTGATACAATTTTAATAGTTTGCAGGGTCCTCCACCCCCAAAAATAAATTAAACTCTCCCTATAGTTTACCTTCCTCTTCATCATCTTCTGGAGGAGAAGGTATCACTGAACTCTGCGATCCAGACTGTGGCAGGCGAACTGAAGGACTGGCTGTAGTTTTCCTCCTCTCTCTTTCTGATTCACTTTCCAAGCACACAACTTCATATAAAGTGTCAGTATTATTCTTTCTCTCCTTTTGCTTTATCTTGAGGAAGAAAAAATATTATTTATTAAGCAGTAAAATTCTTTATGTTTTTAATTAATTGCAGTGTTTTAAATGTTTTTAATTGCAGTGATCTTGGCTCACTGCAATCACCTCTGATTTCATACAGGATGTGAAAATAAATGATTTTTTAAAATATCTACATTAAAAGTACTTTTTAAAATAGAAAAGCATACATTTAGATCTTAAAATCCTTAGGAAAATAGGGCATTTACCGAGCAGTACTCTAGTTCTGCAATTTGTCTTCAAACCATATTGTCAAATATCCAACTACCAATGTTTAGCCAGTTGACACTGTCAACTAAAGAGCTAACAGTTCTGTATCTCCCAAATTAGTTAAGGCATCCTTAAAGGTTTCCTATACAAAACTATATAGAAAAAGTGTTTTAAATTATTCTAAAACATAAACGTTAAGACTAAGAAAATTCTCTTACTTCTAATGTTCCAGTGTTTTAGCCCCACTCCTTTTGCTTGAAACAGTCTAGAGAACTTTTTCTTCAACTGAAAACTACAACTTGGAGTGGAGGTGAGGTCAGGGGGAGATTGAATGGCAGAGAACACATCAACAGTAACCACAAGAATTTTGAGTACTCGAATTGATTGTATTTTGGTTTTATTCTGAGGCAAACATATAATTTAAACTGACCTAAATTAAAAATTTAAACCAGGAATATAAAACTTTACGCTACAATATGTATTGTAAGTAAGTACATTAACATTCTATATTACATGTAAGTAAGTACATTAACATTCTTCCTTCCATACAAGGAGGAGAAAAAAGTAGCACGAAATATAGGGAAGAATAAAAAGGGAGAGCTATAGGAAAAGGTACAGAGAAAACTAGAAAGGTGGCTATACAAAAATATATATATACACATACTAAAGTAAAAACACAGAAAGGGAGATGGGGGAATAAGATGTTCATTAGCTATAGAAATATCAGCCAGAGCAGATTTTTATCATTGCAATGTTCATTTGGGTTCTTAAAAAAAAATTATCCCTATCATGGAAGCAAGGCCAAGATAGTGGCAACATGCTCTTTCAATATCATCCTGAAGCACTGTTTAATACAGAAGTCGGTAAACTTTTCTATAAAGGGCCAAACAGTAAACATTTTACGCTATATGAGTCAGTTGTCTCTATTGCAACTACTCAACTCTGCCATTATAGTGCAAAAGCAGCCACAGACAGTAAGTGAGTGAGTTTGCCTGTGTTCCAATAGAACTTTATTTACAAAAGCAAGTGACAGGCCAGGTGGACCTACAGGGTATAGTTTGCCAACTTTGGTTTAACATGTCCACCCAAGGATTACTTAATTTTCTAGATGAATATGCCATTTTGATTTAGCTACTGACTATTAAGGACTCAGACTCTGAAGTTACATGTTAACGTATAGATTTGTGTCCAGGAGATATGCAAATGATTTCTGTCCAAGAGAAAACATACCCCAAAGGTTACCTATAGGACATTAACCAGTTTGATTTCTAACCTAGTAATCTTATTGTAACATTCTTTTTTTGAAAGGAAGGACCATGTAAATACAAGTTCCTCACTCAGTTTTGCTACCTTTCTGGTTCTCTCATTAATTAATACACTGAATTAGAATATTTGATACATGTTCATTCCAAATTGATAATTATGATTTTTAACTCTTGAAAATTATACTTTAATAAGAAACAGAATTTAAAATTTTTGTTGTGTTTTATACATTGCTCTTTGAAACATCAGACAATTGGTATCCTAAACAGTTCAAAGATCAGCAATAGCTCTTTTTTGTTTTTTTGTTTTTTGAGATGGAGTCTCTGTCGCCAGGGCTGGAGAGCAGTGGTGCCATCTCGGCTCACTGCAACCTCGGCCTCCTGGGTTCAAGGACATTCTCCTGTCTCAGCCTTCCAAATAGCTGGGATTACAGGCGCCCGCCACTACACCCAGCTAGTTTTTTGTATTTTTAGTACAGACGTGGTTTCACCATGTTGGCCATGATTCACCCGCCTTGGCCTCCCAAAGTGCAGGGATCACAGCCATGAGCCACCATGCCCAGTGAGCAATAGCTCTCTATCTTAAAAATAAACAAACCAACATGGTCCAGTTAGAAACTCTTCTGCATGTCACAATGACCAAAGGACATGCTGCCTTTTGAAGTCGGATAAATACAGTCAATTACCAGACCAAACTTGTCTTTTTTTTCGTTTGTTTTTCTTTTTTTTGAGACGCAATCTCGCTCTATCACCCAAGCTGGAGTGCAGTGGTGCGATCTTGGCTTGCTGCAACCTCCGCCTCTCAGGTTCAAGCAATTCTCCTGCCTCAGCCTCCTGAGTACGTGGGACTACAGGTGTGTGCCACCACACCTGGCTAATTTTTTGTATTTTTAGTAGAGACGGGTTTCACCGTGTTAGCTGGAATGGTCTCCCATCTCTTAACCTCATGATCCGCCTACCTCAGCCTCCCAAAGTGCTGGGATTACAGGTGTGAGCCACCGTACCCGGCTTACCGCACCAAACTTGTAAGTCAAGAACTCTAACAATGAAAAATATTAACTGTTGAAGCTGGGTAATAGTACATCGGGATTCATTATACTATTTTATAATTTCTGCATATGTTTGATTTTTCTATAGTAAAAAGCTTTTTGAATTATATATGTTAAAGACAAAACTTTTAAATATTAAATTATACATATAATTTAAACATACGTTTTAAATTATATATAAAATTTAAATAAGTTTTTAAATTATCTATTTATGAAATACATGTTATAAATATATAAAATAATTAAAAGCACTCAGATGAGACCAAAAAAAAAGGGTAGATTTGAATAAATGGAAAGACATCCCATGTTCCTGGATATGACTCAACATCAAAAAGATATCAATTTTCCCCAATAAAAACATCAGTAGTGGCCAGGCGTGATGGCTCATCCCTGTAATCCCAATACTTTGGGAGGCTGTGCATTTTGGGAGGCCGAGGTGGGCAGATCACTTGAGCCCAGGCGTTTGAGATCAGCCTGGACAACAAAGGCAAAAGCCCATCTCTTCCAAAATATATATATATACACACACAAAAACTTAGCCAGGTGTGGTGGCACGCACCTGTAGTCCCAGGTATTCAGGAGGCTGACACAGGAGGATCACTTGAGCCTGGGAGGCAGAGGCTGCAGTGAGCTGAGTTTGTTCCACTGTACTCCAGCCTGTGTAGTAGAGCAAGACTCAGTCTTGGCGAAAAAAAAAAAAAAAGCCAGGCTCAGTCGCTCACACTTGTAATCCCAGCACTTTGGGAGGCCTAGGCAAGTGGATTACTTGAGGCCAGGAGTTCAAACATGGCGAAAGCCCGTCTGTACTAAAAATACAAAAAATTAGCTGGGCCTGGCAGCACATGCCTGTAATCCCAGCTACTCTGGAGGCTGAGACAAGAGAATCGCTTGAACCTGGGAGGAGGAGGCTGCAGTGAGCCAGGATCGTGTCACTGCACTCTACAGCGAGACTCTGTCTCAAAAAAAAAAAAAAAACCCACAAACAAATGAAAAACAGTAGTAGTTTTTTTTCCAGAGCCAGACAAGTTGAACATAAAGTTTATATGAAAAATGAACAAGTAAGAAAATCCAGGAAAACCCACAAAAAGGAGTATTTGAGGAGGGAAGGTGCACCTACCAGATATTAAAACATATTATAAGGTCTACACATTGCCAGGTGTGGTGGCTCACACCTGTAATCCCAGTACTTTAGGAGGCTGAGATGGGTGGATCACCTGAGGTCAGGAGTTCAAGACCAGACTAACCAACATGGTAAAACCCCATTTCTATTAAAAATACAAAAAATCAGCCAGGCATGGTGGTGTACCCCTATAATCCCAGCTACTCGGGAGGCTGAGGTGGGGGAATTGCTTGAACCTGGGAGGTGGAGGCTGCAGTGAGCCAAGATCATGCCACTGCACTCCAGTCTGGGTGACAGAGTGAGACCCCATCTCAAAATAAATAAATAAATAAATAAATAAATAAATAAATAAATAAATAAAGTCTACATAATTATGACTGTGTGATTCTAATGCAAGACTAGTGGAACAGAATATAAATACCAGAAAGAGGTCCAAACACACATGGAAATTTCATATATAAGTGTAGCATTTCAAATCACTGGGTAGAAAAGTTAATAGTTTTTAATGAATGGTGTTGGAACAAGAGAATAGCCATTTGGAAAAAGATTAAATCAAATCCACACTTTATGCTATATACCAGAGTACATCAGAATAAAATACTAATGAATCAGAAATATAAAAGTAGTAAAATGAAACCATATAAGTAATAGGAGAGTAACAGAAGAGTGTATTCTTTTTGTAACTTGGGAGTTAGGAAAGCCTTTCTAACTATGATCCCAAATCCAGAAAGGTTTAAAAGAAAATATTGATAAATTCAAGTACATAAAAAGAAACTGCATAACAAACCCAAAAAGAATCACCATGATGTAAGTTAAAAGTGACAAACTGGGAGGAATATCATTATCTCAAAGGGTTAATCTCTTGAATATACAAAGAGGTTCTGAAAATAAAGACAAAAAAGACCAAAATCAAAGAGAAAAGTGAAAAATGAACAAAAGATATGAATAGAAAATTCACAGAAAAATCACCTTTATACATTAAAAAGGCAGAGGATGAAGTAAAACTACTCTTAGACACCACTGCCTCATTGATCAGATCCTTAAGTTTGACAACACACTTGACAAGTCTGTAGAGAGACAGGTGTTCTCATACCCTGTCCATGGTTACACCCTCTATAGAAGGGAATTTGGCAAATCACAATATCATATATACATTCACCTTATGTGTCAGTGATTACACTAATAGAGTCTATTCTAAGATGCACTTTCATAAAATCAAAATAACACATACATAACATTCCACATTGCAACATTATTTCGAATAGCAAACGACTGCAAGCCAGTCCAAGTGTCCGTCAATAGCGGACTGGTTGGACAGTACTAAATAGCCATTAAAATGGAAATGAGGAAATCTCTAAGTACTGATGTGGAATGATCCCCAGGATATATTAAGTTTAAAAAGCAATGTATATTTTTATTTTAGAAGGAAGTTAAAAATATATAGAATTTTATCTTCACAAAAATAAAATCGGGATAATAAACCATAAACCATAATAATTGTTATCTATGGGTATGGGGGTAAGGAGATATAAATGGAAGCAGATTTCATTCAAGTATACATTTCTACATAATTATGACATTTGTAAGTATTTTACATATTCAAAAAAATTAAAAGAAAAAAAAAATCCCAAGCCCCTAAACTAAAATAAATGGAAACAAATGAACCTAATTATATGTCAAATGGTAACAGAACCACAATAAAAAAATTATTCCCAGTGATTTTTAAATAGCAACCATTTTATAATCTTACTGAAACACATTCAAAGGACAAAAAGAAGTTCTATAAAATCTTAAATTTCATCCAATAATTCTATTTTTAACTGCAATACTTTTTTGTTTTGTTTTTCTTTCTTTCTTTCTTTTTGAGATGGAGTTTCACTCTTTCTTTCTTTTTGAGATGGAGTTTCACTCTTGTTGCCCAGGCTGGAGTGCAACAGCGCGATCCCGGCTCACTGCAATTTCTGCCTCCCAGGTTCAAGCGATTCTCCTGCCTCAGCCTCCTGAGTAGCTGGGATTACCGATGTGTACCACCACAACCAGCTAATTTTGTATTTTCAATAGAGACGGGGTTTTGCCATGTTGGTCAGGCTGGTCTTGAACTCCTGACCTCAGGTGATCCACCTGCCTCAGCCTCCCAAAGTGCTGCGATTACAGGCATGAGCCACCGTGCCTGGCTGACTTTTTTAGATTTTGATGAAGATAAGGCAAATAAATTATTTACTGTTACTGTAAATAAAATATATGCATATATTTTAAAAAGAAGAAAATCCTGTACTATCAAATTATTATTGAAAACGTGAATGAACTCAACTGATTCAGGCAAGTATCACCAATGGATACTAAAAATATTAGTTAATTAGGTATTGACTGGGCATAGTGGCTCATGCCTGTATGTCAACACTTTGGGAGGTTGAGGTGGGAGTATCATTTGAACTCCAGTTTGAGACCAGCCTGGGCAACATGGTGAAACTCCATCTCTCCAAAAAATTAAAAAATTAGCCAGCCATAGTGGTGCACCTTGATGCCAGCTACTTGGGAGGTTGATGCAGGAGGACCACTTGAGCCCAGGAGGTCAAGGTTGTAGCGAGCCGTGCTTTTGACACTGCACTCCAGGCTGGGCGACAAAGTGAAGGAAAAAAAACAAAAAAGACTTTGTTGAGGAACAGGATATTTGGAAGCTGCCGAAGTGTCACCCCCAAAGATTACTTGCTAAATGTCAAGAAAAACCCTGTTTTACAAAGGAGAGATCCAGTGGTCACTACCTTAATTAAGTGATCACCCTTCCCATCAGAAATACTGGAACAACCTAATATCACACACCTCTCAATTTAGCAATGGAGTAGAAAGCATTTGGTATTTTCATCTTGAGAGGTATAGTTGTGTGCCACACACATACACTCTCAGCAAATTAAAATAAGAGGCCCGGGTATCCAGTTACAATTACACTCTCAGCAAATTAAAATAAGAGGCCCGGGTATCCAGTTACAATTATACTAATTATCTGTACAACCTTGGCCATACTGAGTCCTTCAGATATCAGCTTCTTCATTTATAAAACAGTAATTTTATGAAAGATTTTAATACCCTTAGAGTTTAATTGGCAATAAAAATTACATTATTCTATAGTTCTAAGAATGTTTAATTGGTCTTCTGTTCGCCTTATGTCACTACTGGAAAATCTATTCATTAGATCATTTTCTTGCTCTTTTAGTAAGTAATATAAGAAAATTTAAGTCTAAAAAAGCAATCCTCTTGTCTCTACTAATTTTTAGTTTCTTCTCTAATATGATGCTATCTTAATATAACAATCTCACAGATGGGAAGGCTTCCAGGATAAAAAGGAGTTGCTGAGTCACCAGATAATTTTAGTGAAAGGAAAAAGAATCAATTTTTAAACACATGTCTTAAAACACATTTACATATTGTTTTCCTACACTGGCAGCAAAAAAACAGAAATCCTGTAAGTTGTATATTCTTAAAATTTGCTCCATATCACTGTTTCCTTTTCAGTCTAAGGAGAACTGAAAATGGTTAAAATTTTAAGTTATGCTTAATTTCAGTAAATCCTAAAAATACTCTTAGAGATGAAAGGACAAAAGTAGCATGTTTCTCTGGAGAGTGTCCTGGCTGAGACTTTTAAAAGGCTTAGATACATATTTTGTTCATATAACATCCCATAAAATCTACTGCTAAATATCTTTGGATCTCAGTTTCCTCGTCTATAAAGTGAAAATACTAGTTATCCTCACTGAATCACTGTCAAAACTACATCAGATTTTAAAAAGTGAAGTAGCCAAGACAGTGATGGTCACAGTTGAACGTCAATTACTTTTTAATGCCATGAATGTAAAAGAGGGAATAAATAAATTTAGTTTATTAAGACAGCGAAAAGTTGTTCAAATTCTTCCCATTCTACCTCTCCTTTCCCACTCCCTAGCACTCCCCCTAAACCCCTCCACAAACACAAAGACTTATCCCAATAAGGAGAAAAATAAAAGATCATCATCAGGAATTTCCTGCTCTTCCCCCAGCTTCCACATACACACTTCTGCTTTTTGCAAAGAAAATGTGAAAATATGGCTTAAGTTTAGTTTATAGCCTTAACAAAGAGTCCAGAGCAGTCTCTTAGGCTGCATCTCAGGTATGTTTTTGGCTAGTTTACCCTGTCAAGTCATTTTCTAGCCTAACTAAAAAAAAATTAAGAAGTTATTAATAGAAGTTATGTTATTATTTGAATAACATACTGTATGAGAATATTTTTAAAGTTTTACATTGAATTAACATGCAGCTCTGATTATGGTTGCTAAAAATAAAAAATAAATTTTAAAAAATAAAACTAAATAAATGTTTCCATAGAAAGATATATTCTTCTACACTCAACCACAAAACCTTGTAAACCCATGCAGCCTTTCATTCCAAGGTTGTATACCATTATATGTCAAAGGAAATGCAAGATCAGGGGAACCTTATTTATGTTCACTAAAATGAGATTAAAGGGTTAGAATGCTAATTAAACAGAGCTTTTTTTTTTTTTTTTTTTTTTTGAGATGGAGTCTTGCTCTGTCGCCCAGGGTGGACTGCAGGGGATCTCAGCTCACTGCAAGCTCCGCCTCCCGGGTTTACGCCATTCTCCTGCCTCAGCCTCCCGAGTAGCTGGGACTACAGGTGCCCGCCACCTCGCCCGGCTCATTTTTTTTTTTTGTATTTTTTAGTAGAGACGGGGTTTCACCACATTAGCCAGGATGGTCTCTATCTCCTGACCTCATGATCTGCCCGCCTCGGCTGCCCAAAGTGCTGGGATTACAGGCTTGAGCCACCTCGCCTGGCCTAACAGAGCTATTTTTACATAAAACTTTTTACTAAAAAGTATTATACGACTATTCTCAGGCTAGTAAGTAAAAAATATATATACATATACACATAAATATAATAAAAAATATGTATACAACTAATTTGTATTTATCATCTAGAAACTTTTTTTTTTTTTGATGGAGTTTTGCTTGTTGCCCAGGCTGGAGTGCGATGGCATGATCTCGGCTCACTGCAACCTCTACCTCTTGGGTTCAAGCAATTCTCCTGCCTCAGCCTCCCAAGTAGCTGGGATTACAGGCGTGTGCCACCAGGCCTGGCTAATTTTGTATTTTTGGTAGAGACGGGATTTCTCCATGTTGGTCAGGCTGGTCTCGAACTCCCAACCTCAGGTGATCCGCCCAAAGGGATCCTTTGGGATCCTTGGCCTCCCGAAGGCTGGGATTACAGCCATTTAGAAACTTTTAAAGATCATTCTCTCTTAATCTCTAAATTTTCAAAGTTATAAACTGGTTTAATTTCTGATGCATTCTTTTCCCAGGGCTCGCCCTCCATCTAAATCATCAATGCTGTTCTGATTTCAAGACTTAGCGCTTTTTTATTAATTTGGTATCCCACAGAGGTTGTATAATTCTTCTCAAGATAACAGCAAATGTATAGGGAAAACTTGCTATGTATTGGGAACTATTCTAAGCATGTTGTACAGTTTTTCACTTAATGCCACAATAACATTATGAGGAAGATTCTTTTATGCTGACAATTTACAATTTAGTAAACTGAGACTCAGAGAGTTGAGGGAACTTGCTCAAAGTTAACAAGCTAGCAGAAAAATCCATGTGCTATGACTTCAAATTCAAGTTCTAGATGATGATCCCGTGCTAATAATCCTCCACTCCTACTACAATGAAGAGCTGGAAGAACAGTGCTGGAACTCAGGCTTACTTTCTGTCTCTTAGGACAACACTGCAAAGAAGTGTCTATGCCTGCTCTGCTTATTTCTTTTTTCTAAATATACCCAATAGGGCTAACTTGGGTACACTAGAGTCAAAATTCTTGCTATCAAAATAAAAAAATGTATATGGAAAAGTATATTCAAGTAAGTTCCACATACAACATTTTCATTTTATATTATAGAAAACAGAAGTTGCATGTAAATAAAATCAATTCAACATATATTTATTGAGAATTACTTGGCATAAATCAATGAGTAAGACAGATTAAGAATCTCTCCTTAGTGGAGGACTCTAATACGCAAAGCAGATAATAAACAATATAAAAGTATGTTACATGGCATATCAGTATGTAAAAGTTCTGGCTAAAAAAATGAAAACTAGGGCTAGGCATGGTGGCTCCCACCTGTAATCCCATCACTTTGGGAGGCCGAGGCAGGCGGATCACGAGGTCAGGAGTTCGAGACCAGCCTGGACAACATAGTGAAACCCCATCTCTACTAAATAAAAAATAAGGTCAGGTGCGGTGGCTCAAGCCTGTAATCCCAGCACTTCGGCTTTTACTGAGTAAAACTTTGGCTTTTATTGAGTAAAACAAGGCTGGAGGGTTTGATGCAGTAAAGTGGTAAGATCTGACCTTAAGCTACTATTATGTTGAAAAGAAATCATGAGGGAACAAAGATAGAAACAGTGTGATGGGTAAAGAGGCTACTGCTAGGCCAGGTGTGGTGGCTCATGCATTGTAATCCCAGCACTTTGGGAGGCTGAGGTAGGCAGACTTCTTGAGCCCAGGAAGTCAAGACCAGGCTGGGCAACATGGCAAAACCCCATCAATATTTTCAAAAAGAAAAAAAAAAGGCTATTGTTATAAATGATGACTCAGATGAGGATTACCGTACTCTAGCTGGTGAGAAGTGATCAGATGGAGATGAGATAATGAATCTTTTTGGACATGTTAAGTTTAAGATGTCCTGAAAACTAAGAGAAAGAGGAGCTTTAACGAAAAGAAAGTAACCATCTATAGCAAATGCTACAGACAGGTCAAGATGAGGACTCAGATTAGCAGTTTAAATCAGTGGTGACCTTGATATCTTCCAAGGAGTTTTGCTACAAAGGAAAGTAAAAAATGGAAGCAGTAGGTGGTAGAATAACTGGGGGCCAGGCTGGGTGTGGTGGCTCAAGCCTGTAATCACAGCACTTTGGGAGGCCGAGATGGGCGGATCACGAGGTCAGGAGATCGAGACCATCCACACGGTGAAACCCTGTCTCTACTAAAAAATACAAAAAATTAGCCGGGCGAGGTGGTGGGTGCCTGTAGTCCCAGCTACTCGGGAGGCTGAGGCAGGAGAATGGCGTGAACCAGGGAGGCGGAGCTTGCAGTGAGCTGAGATCCGGCCACTGCACTCCAGCCTGGGCGACAGAGTGAGACTCTGCTTCAAAAAAAAAGAATAACTGGGGGCCAAAAAAGAGTAAAAGAATGGAACAGAGATTTTAGCTGCTACCCACCCACAGGAAAGACAAAGTATGAAGTTTAACTTTGATCAAGTTAACTGCACGATTTAAAGAAAAATCAAGACTCTTCAGAAGACAGTAACAGAATACAGTCTCTACAATGTATCACTTAAGATGTTTAGCATGTAATCCAAAATTACAAAGAAACAAAAATGTGCATCATCATACATGAAAATTAGCAGGCAAAATTCTAAAGTGGCTGCACTGTTAATTATGCTTAAGGACTTAAAAGAAAATCTGCTCAGTATAAAAGAACAAATAGGAAATCAAGAGAAAACAGAGATAAAAAAAGAACCACATAGACATTTTAAAAACAAAAAATACAGAAAATGTTTTAAAAATTCATTGAATGACTAACAGATTAGAAGTTGATAAAAATCAGCGAACTTTAAGACATATTAATAGAAAGTATCCCATCTGAAGAAAACACAGAAAAAAGACTGGGAAAAAACAGAGCCTCAGAGATATCAAAAGCTCTAAATATAGATAATTACAATCCCAGAATCAAAGAGAAGAGAGATGGGCAGAAAAAAAAGTTTAAGAAATAATGGGCCAGATTTCCCCAAATCTAGTTAATAAAAAAAAATTAAAAAAGCATAAATTTAAAAATGCAAGAACCCCAACAAATCCCAAGCAGGATAAACCGAAAGAAAACTATACCTAATCATGTCACAGTTAAACATCTGAAAACCAAAGATAAATAATCTTAAAAACAGCAAGAAGAAAATGACACATTATACCTAGAGGAACAGTAACATAAATGAACGCTGACTTCTCATCAAAAACAATGGAAGGGCTGGCTGCGCAAGGTGGCTCACATCTATAATCTCAGGTCTTTGGAAGGTCGAGGTGGGCAGATCACCTGAGGTGAGGAGTTCAAGACCAACCTGGCCAACATGGTGAAACCCTATCTCTACTAAAAACACACACACACAAAAATTAGCCAGGCATGCTGGCACCCACTTGTAGTCCCAGCTACTCTGGAGGTTGAGGCAGGAAAATCACTTGAACCCAGGAGGCAGAGGTTGCAGTGAGCCAAGATTGCACCACTGCACTCCAGCCTGGGTGGTGACAGAGCAAGACTTTGTCTCAAAAACAAACAAACAAACAAACAAAGAACAACAATAAAAATGAAAGCCGGAAGAATAGGAATGACATCTTTAAAGAAAAAAAAAGTCAACCAGAATCCTATCCAGTGAAAATATCCTACTGGGATGAAAGCCAAAAAAAGACATTTTCACCTAGAGAAGTTAAAGAGAATACATCTTTAGCAGATCTACACTAAAAGAAATGCTGTTCTTCGCGTTGAAAGAAAATGAGACCAAATGGAAATGTGGATCTTTGGGAAGAAACGAAGAGCAATGAAAATAATAAACAGGTGGGAAAATATGAAAAATGTAATTTTTCTTCTTAATATATTTAAAATACATGACTGTTTAAAGATCTGAGAGCTTAGAAATCAGTCTCAGAAGTGATTTCT
Organism: Piliocolobus tephrosceles; assembly: GCF_002776525.5. Taxonomy (NCBI): domain Eukaryota; kingdom Metazoa; phylum Chordata; class Mammalia; order Primates; family Cercopithecidae; genus Piliocolobus; species Piliocolobus tephrosceles. Next base: position 15,616,560 of record NC_045447.1, read on the forward strand.
CCCTTCTTATTCCCCCTTCTATATTAACAGAAAAGTACAGTACCTGTTTTAGTTTCAAAAAGAAATTTTCAGTAGTACTACGTTTGCTGAAGGGCCAGAATAATCTTTCATTAGGTGAGCAAACGCGGACTTTTGTCTCCAGGAGAAATCGAACAGGCTCCTGTACTTCTGTTATTACCAAATCTACAGCTGTGGTCATAAACAGGACTTTATCTAAACAAAGAAAGAGAGAGGCTGAAGAGGTAAATCAGAAACACAAATGTATTTGCTCATAAGATTCCGTAAAAGCTATTTCATTATAAACTTTCAAGATACCTTAAGTATCAACTAAACATGTAAAATAATTAGACAAATAACTGGTTTCAAAAAAAAATTCCACACTGAGAAGTATTTTAAAGTAACTGACAGTAGTATATACCGTAAAACTTTTAAAACTGTACTGTCATCGGGAGACCAACGCAGGCAGATCACCAGAGCCCATGAGACCAGCCTGGCCAACACGGTGAAACATTGTCTCTACTAAAAATACAAAAATTAGCCAGATGTGGTGGCGCATGCCTGCAGTCCCAGCTACTTGGGAGGCTGAGGTAGGAAAATCACTTAAACCTGGGAAGTAGAGGCCACAGTGAGTCAAGACTGCGCCACAGCATTCCAGCCTGGGTGACAGAGTGAGACTCTGTCTCAAAAAACCAAAACCAACCAAACAAAAAAAACCCCACTGTCCTGTCAGATTTTTCTGCACAAGTGGCATATGACTTCTTTATGGCACCCTCATCAACACTGAGACTTGTCAAGTTTTAAACTTGGTTAACAATGGTATTTGAATGGTCTGCTTATATCCTTTAACTATTTATTTATAGTGCTATTAATAACAAAAAATTGAAGGGGGGAAATGCTCAATAAGAGGCATTTATTAAGCAAATTACATTTTCAGAATGGGATAATATGCAGCTATTAAATGTCATTCAAAGAGCATATGAAGTATCTTCCAGATACTTTATGCATAGAGTATTTGAAAAGCTACACAAGAAACTGCTAACAGTGATTCCTTTGGGACGGAGCCGTGGGGACTGTGGTAGACTCATTTTTCCCTATAAATCCTATGAAATGTTTAACCATTTATTGCATGGATTACCTCTGTACAAAAATAAAACCTAGAAGTCTGTAAGTAAATAAGCGTATAAATAGAAAGAAAAAAAAGAAAGAAGGGAAGGAAAAAATGAAAAAACGGATGGAAAAGTGGGAAAAAGTGATACTTTGCTTATAGATCAAATTTAATAATAAACTGAAGAACTATTCAAATTCTTTGGTTTCACCACAATTAGGTAAACACTGGATATTGGTTAAAGAAGTGGTCCTTAGTTTTGCGTATCTTCTTGAGACTAAAATTTCTGTTCGTGATGTCAACAAATAGTATCACCTTTAGGAGTTTCTTCATTTACAACTTGAAAATGTGGGGATTTTGGATTCCAGCTCCCAGTAATAACATAGGACTTTCCATCTGAACTTTTCCCCATAGATTCCTAGAAAAAATGAGTAAAGATAAACCTGAATGCCAAAGTGAGTGAACAACAGTTAACCCCCATCTTGCTGCCTTTAAAAACCAGAAGCTGCAAAAATATAAGAATATGGAAGAGGATCAGATAAGTGAATGTGAATGATTACATTTATGGTAAAAAATGTGGCAATTATTTATGCAACTGTCCTGAAGTTATATGTAAATGCTTATGAAACATATCAAATTGTATACACGTTAAGAAAATCCACAACCTAAATCTGATGCTGGATTCTTCTTTCAAGTGAATTATCACCATATAATTTTTAGTTCTGAAAATAAAGATTTTCAGATAATGGGAATAATACTAATAACTCCTACTATTATTGGTAAGGATACATGACAGTCTATAAATAATTCTTCAATAAATTTTCTCTTTTGATTATCACATCAACCGTACTCAAATATTTAAACAAGAATTTTATCATAGGCGGGGTGCGGTGGGTCAAGCCTGTAATCCCAGCACTTTGGGAGACTGAGATCGTCGGGTCACGAGGTCAGGAGATCGAGACCATCCTGGCTAACCCGGTGAAACCCTGTCTCTACTAAAAAATACAAAAAACTAGCCGGGCGAGGTGGCGGGCGCCTGTAGTCCCAGCTACTCGGGAGGCTGAGGCAGGAGAATGGTGTAAACCCGGGTGGCGGAACTTGCAGTGAGCTGAGATCTGGCCACTGCACTCCAGCCTGGGTGACACAGCGAGACTCCGTTTCAACAACAACAACAAAAAAAAAAAAATCACCACACAGTTAACAGGCCAAGGCTTATCCAAAGTCAGACCTGTAAATAGCTAGTTAGGAAAAAGGAAGTTATCTTATCTTTGTATATTGTTTTATAGCTTACAAGATCACCTTCATAAACATGTTTTAACATTAGATTGAGACGAGAAAAAATGAAACAACCTTTACTGAGGAAATAGTATGTAACTTTCTAGTAAAAATAAATTCTTACCAAATCTAATAAGTGCATGTCACTATTTCGTACATCTTTTCCTGGACTAATGAGAAGACCAAAACACCTGTAAAAAAAGAACTGACATAAATTTAAGAAAAAAGATAACACAAAAGAACGTTTAAATTAGGTCACTTTAAAAACAAATTCTTGCTGATAGAAAAGAGGACACATTAGAATTGTCAATACATTTGTGTTGCTAAAATAATAATCCTTGCTTCAAGATAAGCTAATTCTGTTTGCCTTTTATTACCACATACTTGAAGAGAGTATATTAGCTGATGATTTCTAGTAGCGATTTCAAAGTAATGAAGCACTGATTTCAGTAAACAAAATAATATCCTAGGGAACAAAATGCTTTGAAAATACATTTTTTAATACAGTGTAAAACTACACCATTAGATTGATAAAAGTCAAAATTTATATTTAAGCTAAACTTACTAAAAATGCTTACCTTTCAATGGCAAGTTCTTTATTAGTTGTTTGCTGCACATAGATGACAATCTTCTTATCAATTCCTTGGCGTAGTTTAAAGCACTGTCTGTCCTTATCTTTGGGAACTGCACTGTAGACCAACATGTTTCATTAATTTTGCAAAGCATTTTCTTGTCACATACTAGAATCATTTTTTAAACAAAGACCTCAAATCTCTGATTCTTTTCTGTGCCTGGTTTGCAAATAATAACAAAAAAGAAAAAAATCATTGTATGCCTCTTGATGTGAAAATATCATTTGAGGCTGGGCATGATGGCTTACACCTGTAATCCCAAAACTTTAGGAGGCTGAGGTGAGTGGATCACTTGAGGTCAGGAGTTTGAGACCAGCCTGAGCAACATGGTGAAACCCCATCTCTACTAAAAATACAAAAATAAGCTGAGTGTGGTGGCACAGGCCTATTGTCCCAGCTATTCAGGAGGCTGAGGCAGGAGAATCACTTGAACCAGGGAGGGAGAGGTTGCACTGAGCCGAAATTACATCACTGCACTCCAGCATGGGTGACAGAGTGAGACTACATCTCAAAAAAAAAAAAAAAAAGAAAATGCCATTTGATATTTGCAGGTAATCCACTAAAGCATTTATAAAGCTAGAAAAATCACTCCTATGTTCCCTAAAACATAATCTCAATTTTCTCTCTTTTGTTGCTGTAAAGCATCTTGCACGGCATCTGACATACAGAACTCAAAAAAAGTAAGTATTCTTTCCTTTATATTTATCACTGGGTTTTACAGATAAATTATTATCACCTTCTTTGCTTAAACATATCATGAAGAAAAAGATACTTAATCATAGATCTTTTGAGTTTCAAAACAAGTTATCTTTAAAAAGTAATAGAAATGAGGAAGATATGGCCAATAATAAGCTGTTGCCCAACACTTCCCTTAAGCAGTTATCTTTATTATAAACCAGTAGAATAATTATAAAATACTAGCTAGTGATAAAGTTAATAAACATCAGCTTAATTAAAAAGGTAAAAATATTATTTTTCTTTTTTTGAGACAGGATCTTGATTTGTTGCCCAGGCTTCAGTACACTGGCACAATCTCACAGTTCACTACAGCCTCATACTCCTGGGCTCAAGCTATCTTCCTGCCTCAACCTCCAGGATACCGAGGATTACAGTTACACGCCACCATGCCTGGTTAATTTTTTAATTTTTTGTAGAGATGGGTCTTGCTATGTTGCCCAGACTGGTCTCAAACTCACGGGCTCAAGCAAACCTCCCACCTTGGCCTCCCCAAGTGCTGTGATTACAGATGCGAACCATAGCAAAGTTCTTAAAATGACAGTTTAACAAAATAATCCCCTATTCTCCCACATACCACTTTCTCTAGCTCATTGTTCTCAAAGGTAAATATCTGTGGCCATCAGTCAATATGCAAAAAATCTAAATTGTATCTTATTTCTGTACAACTTTAAGATAATGGCAATAGAACCATTAGTAGCTACTGTAAATGGCTAGATGAAAGCTCTGAATACCTACTCAAAATTAAAGGTAGCCCTAAAGAGATACTAATTTGAAGTCCTTCTGCACTTTATTACTATTTATATTAATTCAAGAACATTTTTGAATACTTCCATTAGAAAATCAAAGAACCTTAGCAAAGAAGTCTAAAAATGACAAAAATGTTCAAAATGACAAAAATGTTCAAAGAAAATCTTTGCATACCAAACTGTTAAATATTTGTGACAGAGTTTTCACCTATAAGGAAATGGAAGGGTCTCAATTTTCAACTGCTAATAGATACATACACTGGTCTCTATGTTCTCTGGATGCTTGAGTAAATATAATCTCATTGTTTAGCAGTTTACAACAACAACAGATGGAAAGTTGTCTTTGCTGTCCTCAATCTACAGGGCTGCAGTAACATGAAGCAGAATGGAGAGTGTAATCAGCGAGTGTTCACCTCACTGAATGTCAGGGTCCTAGATTATATTTCTGGTCTAATAACTACATCATTGAATGTATCCAAGCTGGGAATTTAGTATTTAATTTCTATTGTATAAAATAAGAAACTGAAGTCCAGGCTTAACTTCCCTGGGTTTACCTATAAATAAGCACAATATAAACTACCCAATTTATCTCAGGAGGATGGTAAGTGGATTAAGTAAAACAGAAAAAGAAGTGTTTTGAATGCTGCATTGAATGAAAATGCTCAATTTAGGTCAGGCACGGTGGCTCACGCTTGGAATCCCAGCACTTTGGGAGGCTGAGGTGGGCGGATCATTTGAGGTCAGGAGTTCGAGACCAGCCTGGCCAACATAGTAAAACCCTCTCTCTACTAAAAACACAAAAATTAGCTGGGCATCACAGCACAGCTACCTGGGATGCTGAGGCAGGAGAATCACTTGAACCTGGGAGGCAGAGGTTGCAGTGAGCCGAGACTGCGCCACTGCACTCCAGCGTGGGTGACAGAGAGAGACTCTGTCTCAGAAAGAAAAAAAAGTGTGAGATCCTATCTCAACAAACAAACAAATGCTCAGTTTTCCCATGTGCAAAATGGAGAAGCAGGTTTCTAATTATAATTAAATTTAAAAATTGGCCAGGCGCGGTGGCTCATGCCTGTAATCCCAGCAATTTGGGAGGCTGAGGCGGGTGGATCACCTGAGGTTAGGAGTTCGAGACCAGCCTGGCCAACATGGTGAAACCTTGTCTGTACTAAAAGTACAAAAAGTAGCTAGGCGTGGCAGCAGGTACCTATAATCCCAGGTACTTGGGAGGTTGAAGCAGGAGAATCGCTTGAACCCGGGAGGAGGTTGCAGTGAGCCAAGATCGTGCCAATGCATTCCAGCCTGAGCAACAAGAGCAAAACTCTGTCTCAAAAAATAATAATAATAATAATTTAAAAATTATACTTTTTCAGATACGAGAAGAGCATTATTCTTATCACACTTTGTCTCTATTTATGTTAAAGTAAAACCATAGTAAATATGAGTTGGACAGGGGATAAGTAATATCCATAAACCAACATGTTTTACTACTCTATTCAACATTTAATTTCTACTTTTAAAATCTGCTATTAATATTATACACAATATGTTGAAGAACATTCATGTTAATAATTCTTTGAAAACCTCAATTATTATTTCTGCAGATAAATTCCCATACATATTACAGAATGACTAGGTAAGAGGAACTGCATTTGACAAGTTTAAATCTGACAAACCAAGGTATATTTTGCTATGATTTCATACATCTAAAGTACTGTTGTGTTAACCTAATACATTTAGGTATAATAATTATTTCAGTATGATTATTATTTAGGTATAACATTTACGTAAAAATATTAAGGTATAATAGTAAGTAAATAATAGGTTTTATATAATTATATAATAGGCATAATAATTATACAACTACTACATAATTTATATGTATAATATATAATTATTATTATACCTAAACATATTTAACCTAATATATTTAGGTACATTGATCATTACACTGAAATAATATATTTAAGTTCCAACCCAGCCAATATGGTGAAACCCCGTCTCTACTAAAAAGTACAAAAATCAGTCGGGTGTGGTGGGAGGTGCCTGTAATCCCAACTACTTGGGAGGCTAAGGCAGGAGAATTGCTTGAACCCGGGAGGCGGAGGTTGCAGTGAGCCAAGATTGCACCACTGCCCTCCAGCCTGGGCGACAGAGTGAAACTCTATCTCAAAAACAAAAATGAAATTTAAGTTAACACAACAGTATTAATTATAAACCAGAAATTCAGTAAAGCCATGTAGCAAAAGGAAAACAAAGTCCTAACAAACATGAAAAGCAAATTTGACCATCCAGGGATTTTCTGTAATAGCACTTTGTCAGTATGAGGGTAAATAGAACAGAGATGTTTATGATCATTCTACCTTGAATATGCCTGATTTGAGAAGGAAGAGAAGTTATACTGATACTTCTGAGGGATCTTAATCTTTCCTATTTAATAATTAGAATTTACAGACCAAAATTACATAAATATTTTCAATAAAGAAAAAAAGGCCAGGTGTGGTGAAACATGCCTATAATCCCAGCACTTTGGGAGGCCAAGGTAAAAAGATCACTTGAGGCTGGGAGTTTGAGACCAGCCTGGCCAACACAGCAAAACCCTGTCTCTACTAAAAAGTACAAAAAATTAGCCGGGCATGGTGGCAGGCGCGTGTGATCCCAGCTACTCAGGAGGCTGAGGCACGAGAATTGCTTGAACCCGGGAGACGGAGGTTGCAGTGAACCGTGATCGTGCCACTGCATTCCAGTCTTGGTGACAGAGAGAGGCTGTCTCAAAAAAAAAAGAAAGAAAAAATATTTAGTTTAAAGGTTGCTTAACAAGGTAAAAAACTACTTAAAATTATACAGATTATAATTTCCACTTTGCAGGGCACGAAGGTACACTGCAGGAAGGACCATCTCACAGCATTGCTTTGAGAATAGAAATGACCAGGAATGGTGGCTCATGCCTGTAATCCCAACACTTGGACAAGCCGAGACCATCACTTGAGCCCAGGAGTTCAAGACCAACCTGGGCAACGTGGCAAGACCCCATCTCTAGAAAAATTTTTTAAAAAAGTAGCCAGACATAGTAGTGTGCATCCATGGTCTCTGCTACTGAGGAGGGTGAGGTGGGAGGACTGCTTGAGACCAGAAGGTTGAGGCTGCAGTGAGTCATGTTTGTACCACTGCACTCCAGTCTGAGCAACAGCATGAGGCGTACCTCAAAAAAAAAAAAAGAGAGAGAGAATAGAAATGTATATAATTAGAAAGCATAGAGCACAATGCCTCATACTTTACTCCTCAAAGTTTAAGCTGAACTGTACACTAAATTGGCCACCAGATGGCATGACAATTCCAAAGTCTGAAGAGAGACTAAGAATTATCAGTTTTTCTAATAAATAGTCTAATAAACCAATCACTGTGCTTCTTAATTTAAAAGCAAAATATTAGAAATATTCATGATTTTATATAACTTCATTTTACCAATTTAATGAAGTAGTCATGGAGGAAACAGACATGCAATTATTGATTATAATACAATCATTTTGTGACATGGGCTATAATTTTTAAAACATCAAGTCATCTTGCAACCATAAAATTTTAAAGTGAGAGAGGGTTTTAGAGTCTAGCCACCTCATTTAACAAATGAGGAAATTACTGACAGATGTAAAGAAACTTGGAAATGGGGACATTGTTAGTAGTAACAACAATTAAACTAAAGCTAAGTTTTGACTTCTATTCCATGGTTTTTTCCACCACTCAAAGAATTATCATTACATTTAAAAATTAAAATCAGTGCTTCTAACCCCACAGAAGATTAGACTTCAGACACAGACCTTATTTCTCCCCTTCCAATGTATGCAGATAACTTTACTGGGAAAACCTGACTTGAAAATGCTTAAGATTTTTCGATTACTAATACAAGTAAATCAACCAACTAAAACAAGCAAATACAATCAGCAAAACAAATATAGCTACAAATCCAGCTGACTAAGCTTTGGCCATATACATACATATATACACACATGTATATACATATACACACACACATATACACATGTGTATGTATATATGTATATATGTGCATATACACATATGTGTATATATACGTGTGTGTATTTATATATACATATACATATATATATATATATATATATATATATATATTTTTTTTTTTTTTTTAAGACGGAGTTTCGTTCTTGTTGCCCAGGCTGGAGTGCAATGGCAGGATCTCTGCTCACTACAACAACCTCCGCCTCCCGGGTTCAAGCGATTCTCCTGCCTCAGCCTCCTGAGTAGCTGAGATTACAGGCACCTGTCACCACGCCCGGCTAATTTTGTATTTTTAGTAGATACAAGGTTTCTCCATGTTGGTCAGGCTGGTCTCAAACTCCCGACCTCAGGTGATCTGCCCACTTTAGCCACCCAAAGTGCTGGGATTACAGGCGTGAGCCACAGCGCCCAGCGCTTTGGCCATATTTTATGAGCAGTTAGCCACTTGGTATCTGACTAAAAGAAGGTAGTAACGTGTTCCCCATATGACAATTTTTTTTAATTGCTTTAAAATTCTTCAAACTTTGCCTTTGTTAAATTTATGTATTTATTTTCCTTTATCACCCACATTTTTTTAAAAGCCCTCCCTTTAAAAGCAATCATCTTATGGTATGAAAGTTATAATCTGACCTAGAATTTCCCCTGAACCACAGCATGTTAATACATGAATAAAATAAGATTCCCTACCTAAAATAACCTTTACCATCATCTTCTTTTATTTCTAAAGACACAGAGAAGGTAAAGATGTCACTGTCAGGAGTCTGGGGTGCAGCAGTGGCTGAAAGTGGGGTCTGCTTGGCAGAACGGCGGAAGGCAGTGGCAAAACTGTAAAGTATCCGGCTTACCTACAACCAGACATGTTAGGAAATGGGCTGTTATCAAGAGATATAAAATACTTTTATTAAGGATGGAAGGTTACCTACTTTGGAGGGCAATAATTATCTTTATCCCACTTATTTCTTTTGGTAAATTACCTAATTTGTTAGGCCTATAAAGCAAGCAACACTGAAAGTGGTCGGACAAGGGGTTTTAAAAAAGAAATGGTCGTAAGCACTATAAATCCAATTAAAAATCATTTCCTAAATTGTTAGAAACTATCTGAAGATATTACAATGAAAACAGTCCTAACAAGTTTTGATTCAAAAGAATGGTTTGCAAATCTGTCAATGTTAGAACCAGAATGCCTACTTAACCCAATCAAAAGTAGCCAACAGGTCTCCTCTGACATTCTTAGTAGTAACAACAAAGTTCTGGTTAATCAAATTTTTAGTTAATTTATATGTCGGCCCATCAGGCTAGAATCACTAAAACACTAGCAGAGAATTTCATCTGGCTCATAAGTGACCATAATAAATACCATAATCATTTCAACCTAGTGAGAGCACTGGTGAAGTTTCATTTGCAGAGAGTTTTCTCTTGAGGACTTACAGCTTCTTGTATTTCACACCGGAAGACGTGTATTCTGAAGAGCTCTGCATTGTAATGACTTTCAGTGAAAGCAAAACAGTCACTCTCAGGAGTTCCATCATGCCCTCTGACACAGAAGAGGATTTTGTAGATAGGGTAGTTTGCTATTTCAGTGTTTGTCTGAGGATCTAAGAGTCTGTTCAGAGAAAAAGCCATAGAGATATTAGAGGAATTATGAACAATCTGCACTATGTTTATATTAAGATGTGAGACTCATTCTTTCTAGTAAGAAGATCATATATTTGGTATGCTAATATTAACCTTAAATTTTAATAAGTCATATGTGAATTCCGGAAGCTACTGATTACATAATTCCATAGTACTAGAAACCATATGGTATCATGTTTTAGGGAGGCAAACAGAAAGGTATAAAAAATATGAATAAGCACATTTCTTATATAGTCTGCAACAAACTAAAGACAAGATGAACACGTAAATTAGCCTACCAAAATACACTGAAGTTGAGACTCTTTTTTTTTTTTTTTGAGACGGAGTTTCCCTCTTGTTGGCCAGGCTGGAGTGCAATGGCGCGGGGCGCGATCTTGGCTCACCGCAACCTCCACCTCCTGGGTTCAAGGGATTCTCCTGCCTCAGCCTCCCAAGTAGCTGGGATTACAGGGATGTGCCACAATGCCTGGCTATTTTTTGTATTTTTAGTAGCGACAGGGCATGTTAGCCAGATGGCCTCAATCTTCTGACCTCAGGTGATCTGCCCACCTAGGCCTCCCAAAGTGCTGGGAATACAGGCGTGGGCCACCGCACCTGGCGAAGCTGAGTTTCTAATTATCTCCTTTAAAAATGACCTAATCTGCTATGAAAAAATAAAAAAAACTAAAAATTGATGCTTTTTCTCAGACTGAAACATGTTTTTTTTTTTTTTTTTTTTGATTCATGGCAAATAAAGACAGAGATTATACAAAATGCTAACTCAAAAAAAAAATCATGAATAAAAGCAAAAGGATGCCATTCAGTAAAAAATCAAAGGGATAGCATTCATTCAAAAATCTACTTATTCAACGAATATTTATGTGATACCTAAAACATTCCAGACTCTATTCAGGGCACTAAGGCACAACTATGAAAGGTCTAAAAAGAAACTACGCAATTTCAACGCTACGTGGGTAGAGCCATTAATGGGGAAAGCCTAGAAGGCCTTGCTCATCACGGAAATACCTAGGAAGATCTAATGCAAGTTTGAAAGCACTTTCATGAAAACTCTGAAAATGTGGGGTAAGACCAACTAGCTTTCTAACTTCTTTTATAAAATTAAAAATATATTAAAGTATAACTTCAGTTAGAGGTATGAGTATTGACTAAGAAACATTTAGAAATGAGTGCTAAACAAATTTTATTAATAGTTTATCATTAATAAATATAATCCGTGAGTCTTTGTGAAACAGTTCTTTAAATACTTCAGGGGAAAAAATTACATATACAGATTATTTTACTACGATCAACAGACAGCTATTACTCTGTCACCATGAAAGTCCAAAATACTTCTGAGGATACTGAGAAATGGACACTCTATATACTGCTGATAAAAGTATAAACTGGATCAGTATTTCTAGATGGCTAGTTGGCAATGTTATCAGAAGCAATAAAAATAGACAAACTCATTAAGTTTACTTCTAGGAATTTATCCTAAGGAAATCAGTAGAAGTCTAAAAAGATTGAGCTCAAAGATACCTATTTCTAAAACACTGATATTCCCGTATAATTAAAATTAGCTATCATTAGTCATGCTTTTTTCTCTGAAAGATAAAAACCTTAAGATGTCTAATATAAGAGATGGGTTATTTATGTATAACCCATTAATGTGCCATCATAAATTAAAATTTTTAATCATATTTACTGGCATGAAAAGAGGTTTATGATATAAAACTAAGTACAAGATGGTATGGACAGTTCCATTGTTGTTAAAAAAAGTTGATTCTAACAGTTGTATAATTATGTACGTATATATATGCAGGTATATTCACACATACATAGACATATACACATACCAATATGCAAAGATCTTAATAAGCCAAGATGTTAACTGTATTTATTAGTGGTAGAGTAGAACTAAGGCTATTTTATGTGGTAATTTTTTAAAATAAGAATGTATCTTTGGTAACGGGAAAAAAATGTATTTTAGCTGCACTCATCTGACTTATTGAGCAACTGTATGTTTAGCTGGTTGATACAGACATCTGGTTAGCTATCTGCAATTGTTATTTGTTCTATTAGTATAAACAGCCATTTCTAGAGGCTTCTCTGTGCCTCAGTTTTTTCATCGTTTTTTCATCTTGTTTTGTTGAGACAGGGTCTCACTTTGTCACTCAGTCTGGAGTGAAGTGGCATGATCACAGCTCACTGCAGCCTTCAACTCCCAGGCTCAGGTGATCCTCCCATTTCAGGTTCCTGAGTAGCTGGAACTACAGGTGCGTGCGACCATGCCTGGCTAATTTTTTTATGTTTTGTAGAGACAGGGTTTCACCATGTTGCCCAGGCTGGTCTCGAACCCCTGAACTTAAGTGATCAACCCGTCTCAGCCTCTCAAAGTGCTGGGATTACAGGCATGAACCGCTGTACCTGGCCAGTTTTCTCATCATAAAAATTAAGGGGTATACTAGTATAGTTAATATTTAATAATAAATTTTTGTAACTTTCAAACACAGCATGAAACTCCATTTGGAACTAATGTGTCAAGCTTGTATTTTCATCAAAGGAACATGGAAAATATAATCTTTTAGGCTGACTCATGTCAATGTACTTCACTTATCCCCAAAACATTGAAAGTCTAATGTACTATACACGACTAGGAAGAGTATGAAAAACTATTACAAATAAGTGGCCATTTTTCACAAAGGTTACAGTCCTTGGAAGACATACCATGAGTGTCAGGTAAATGAAACATTACACAAGTAAAGTAAGTATTAATATGTATTTTATTTACTATTGCTTCTTTGTAAAGCAACAGGTCAGAGATCTGATGTAAATACTAAAATATTTCAATAAACCAGTCTCACCTCACAATTCCTTCAGATACATTTGGCACTGAAAGGGTAACATTTAGTGAAATCTGACACTGGCTTCTTAAGATGGACATCATCCTTAAGGCTTCCACTTCACTCCTGGGAGCATTTACCGAGGCACAGCCTAAGTAAGTCAGTTTACTGAAAACTACGCTGTCCTCATCGGCCACTGGTGTGAAAGGACTTGAAGCTTCAGAATCTGAAAGAAACAAAGAATAAGGAAGTGATTATTTTCACTTTGATATTTTGTTGATATGATTAGCAAGTAAAAATCTGCAAGTAACATTTAGGGTCTAAAATTAAGTATTAATGAGATAATATGCCATACCCTAAAAGAAATGCCCATGAAAGCCAGAAATCTCACACTGGAACTCTGTCAGAAACACCAAGATTTTTAGGTACAGGTTGAGTATTCTAAATTCAAAACTCTGAAATATGAAATGCTTCAAATTTCAAAACCTTTTGAGCACCTACATGACACTTAAACACTATTTGGGGAGTTTCAGATTTCGAATTATTAGATTTGGGGTGCTCAGCAGGTAATTATATGCATATTTCAAAATCCAAAAACATCTGAAATCTGAAACACTTCTGGTCCCAAGTATTTCAGACAAAGGATACTCAAAATATGGTGCTATTAGAGTCAGTCTCAATCAGATTCAGATTTGATTCACTTTTCTGCCTCTTCTAACTTGTTTTGACTTTGTAATTTACATTTAGATCAAATATACATTTAATATTTTTTCACTCTGAAAACTATCTCTGATTGTCTTTTTTTTTTTTTTTTTTTGAGACAGAGTCTCGCTCTGCCGCCAGGCTGAGGTGCAGTGGGACAATCTCGGCTCATTGCAACCTCTGCCTCCTGGTTTCAAACAATACCCCTGCCTCAACCTCCCAAGTAGCTGTGACTCCAGGTGTGTACCACCACACCTGGCTAATTTTTTGTATTTTAATAGAGACAGGGTTTCACCATGTTGGCCAGGATGGTCCTGATCTCCTGACCTTGTGACCTGCCTGCCTCGGCCTCCCAACGTGCTGGGATTACAGGTGTGAGCCACCACGCCTGGCCTAATTGTCATCTTTCTGACCTGCACTGTTACAGTTATTTCTCTTATTCATCATCTTAGCCACTTCATTATGTTCTCTCAATCCCTTTGGCTTTCCTTTCCCAATAGCATCTATAGTTTTAACACCTGCTTTTCCAAATGAGCCTTTAAGTTGTCCTTCTCCTCCCACACTACGTCTTTCTGTCCCATGTTCTAGTCTTCCTTTTTCAACTTGGCAACTGCTCCCATAGAGCTATACAGGTCTGGAGCAAACATCTGTTTACCCAGAATTATCCCTCCATTTCTCAAATATTGAACTCATATTCCTTCCTTCTTTGAAAAATCTTTAAGCATTCTGGGGAAAAAAAAAAAGACTCCCTCTGTTTCCTTTAGTTATATTTTCTCTTTCCTTGGTACAACTGAAATACACTTAAAAGGAAATCAGAATGGTATATATATTTTTACTCCTCTCACATCCCCTTAGATTTAGAATTTAGAGATTCTAGAGAATGTAGACAATGGTTTTCGCCTGTTCTAAATAAAACCTAGTACAGGGTGGACACTCACATATTAAAAACAATAACCTTCAGTTACGCAAGCAATGCAGCAATCCTAACCTCCTTGTCCAGGTTTCACTGGCAGGCTCATCTCTGGTTTTTGGAGCCCTACTAATGGCACAGGGTTAATGGTGGATGAAGCGGAGAGCTGATTAGAAAGAGGCCCATCTCCTTCACCATCCAGTTGTGACCTTTTCACAGGCTCCTTTTCCCCTGGCTGGTCGTCCACTGGAGGATCCATCAGTACATCTGCTAGCTCTTTTTGCAGCTGCTGTTCACTTCCATTCCCTACAATCTAAGGGTCACAAATACATGCAATCAGCAAAGTGAGAAAGATTGGCCAGTACTGATTAAAATGGGTCCACATTCCAAAGAAAATCATTAGCATTTCTTTTGATACAGATATCTTCTGAATTTTTTTTTAAAAATAGAATAAATCAAGATCTGCAACAAGGGCGCAGCTGCTCTCTCAATTTATATAGTTTTTCATGAAAAAGTACATAGTGAACTTGAGACTAATACCCAGAAATATATGTGATAGCCTGCCAATGTTATTAAAGTATTTTACTGTGTCCTAAGCTAACAATAATTAAAAGACTTGTAATTTTGTCTGATAAGAAATAATGCTTTTAAGAAGAATATCTTAGTGTCTCCTCTAGCCCTTAAGAAAAAAGGGAAAATGTGCTTGCTTCCAAAAGATATCAACAGAAACATACATATTAGGCAATACATTTTCACAGGTATTTTACCACTTCTGTCATATGTAAGTCTCTTGTATTTCTGAGGAAGACTTACATGATATGAACAAGTTCTGAAAGTTCTGAAACACTTGAGTAAAGCTGACATGAACATACAAAATAGTCCTGAGAAATAAAAGCACTCTATTTCAATATCAAGTAATTTTATGGAGTCATGATGGGTTATTACTAGCTCCTCAACAAGGAAGCAAGTAAGTGTAAAATCAAGTGGAGACTGGTCAATGCCAAGGAAAACCACAAGTGACACAACACAGTGTTGTCACTAAATGCTTAAGAAATACTAAAAAAATTAACAAAAAAAAAATTGAGTTTTAAAAATGAAGTCACGGGAAAACAGACGGAGCCCTGATTTAGGAGGCTTTCTGAAGACTAAAACCTAACAAAAAGTTAAATTCGTCAGGGCTAAGAGAATGAGGCCTACCCTAGCAAAATTAACACAGAGGCTAGGAAGTAAAATTCCAATAACAGAGGTAGGTATCTCTGGGCTACCAAGAAATCCAATTCAAGTATTTTTATTGATTCGGGCCTTCATAATTCCATAAACTTCGTCTCTTGTGCTGCAAATTATAATTGAGAAAAAGACAAGTCTTTTTTGCTGACATTTTCCCAAGGAAATTCCAACACTTCAAGTACTTTTGCCTTAGAAATAAAGACCTCTTTCTTGGCTTCAATGACAATTTCTGTTTCTGTGAATTTCATTTCATGTTTGGAGTTATTGCTAACGGAAGTACAAGTGGGCTGAGTAATTTTAACCCTTTGTTAAATCAGATTCTACACATATACAAGTGCTACTGAATTTCTTTTTTCAGAAGTTCTGCTTAAAAAAGTTGGGTTTTTTTTTTTTTTTTTTGATGGGCACAGTGGCTCATGTCTATAATCCCAGCACTTTGAGAGGCTGAGGTGGGCAGACTGCTTGACCTCAGGAGTTCGAGACCAGCCTGGGCAATATGGTGAAACCCCATCTCTACCAAAAATACAAAAATTAGCCATGCGTGGTAGCATGTGCCTGTGGTCCCAGCTACTGGGAGGGAGGCTGAGGTGGGAGGATCGCTGGAGCTCGTGGAGTTGAGGCTGCAGTAACCTGAGATCACACCACTACACTCCAGCCTGGGCGACAAAGCAAAACCCTGTCGCAAAAACTTTTTTTTAAAAGAGACACCATATCACTATGTTGCACAGGGTGGACTTGAACTCCTGGGCTCAAGTGATCCTCCCTCATCAGCTTCCCAAGTAACTGTGACTACAGGCAGTGCCACCATGACCACCTTAAAAAGTTCTTAAAGCACCTAAAAATCAAACTAAAGCTTAGATCCAATTAGCCTCTTTTCAAAACTGGAGAAGAAATACTGCATCACCTGCAGTAAGCAAAAGACAGCCCAAGTGAACCTAAACTAACTTTTCTAAGGGTAGGGAGAAATAACATATAGGAGTAGAATTATATAGCTTCCCAAAAGCAGATGAGAGAAGATATTAGATTCCCTGTTGAAGCAATTAGTAACTACAATTGGGAATGCAACTGGAATTGAAGAAAGACATAATACATGCTATGAAGTACTGTTTTGCTCTTCGGCATATGAGTAAACCCAAGTTTTCTGTTGGGATAGGCTGCCTACGTTGTAACATATTTACCAATCACAGAAATGTAGCTAACCCTAAAATAAAACATGTTTATATATTTGCCTTGTGTTTATACATGTTTATCTTGCATTCTTCCCTACTTTATAAATTTTATAAACGTAAGAACTGTCTTCAACGTCCTTAACTCTTCCTTAAAAACTAGGAAAAAGTAATGCACACACACAAAATAGTTTTAAGAGTGGTTTAAAGATAGTAACCTAACAAATGCCTTGAATAATCTTATCAAATACAATACTCAACAATTATCATGTTAGATCATTTGCGAATCTTCAATGCAATTCCAAATTACTACCTGTGACAGTATAGTACACACACTTTTTTTTTTCTTTTTGAGGCAGAGTCTCGCTCTGTCTGTTGCCCAGGCTGGAGTGCAGTGACACAATCTTGGCTTAGTGCAACCTCTGCCTCCCAGGTTCAGCCGATTCTTCTGCCTCAACATCCCAAGTAGCTGGGATTACAGGCGCGTGCCAACACACCCAGCTAGTTTTTGTATTTTTAGTAGAGACGGGGTTTCGTCATGTTGGCCAGGCTGGTCTTGAACTCCTGACCTCAAGTGATCCACCCACTTTGGCCTCCCAAAGTGCTGGGATTACAGTCGTGAGCCACTACGCCCGGCCAATATACTTTAATCAATTAAGTTCTTTTTTATTTTTAAGACAGTCAACTAATTTTGTCTAAACCAAGCTGGGAAACATTCAGCAGTGCCTTTCAAGGTTCTGAAACTTTGACATGCATCAGAATTACCAGGAGAGCTTGCTGAAACAGACTGTTGGGCCCTACCTGAGTTTCCAAATAAGTAAGTCTGGGGTGGTACTCAATAATTTGAATTTCTAAAAAATTTCCAGATCACAGTGATGCTGCTAGTCTGGGAACCACACTCTGAGAAACAATCTTAGATTAATGATTTTTGACCATCACTATCCAAAAAAATTATCAGTATTACTAGGGAATATGAAATGAACAAAAGCGTGTAATACATAGTATGGCATCTGTCACACAGTCAACATTAATACATATTAATCTTTTTTCAGAAGTTCTGCTTTAAAAAGTTGGTTTTTTGCTGGGTGCAGTGGCTCAAATCTATAACTACAGCACTTGGAGAGGCCGAGGCAGGCAGATTACTTGAGGCCAGGAGTTTAAGACCAGTCTGGCCAACATGGTGCAACCCTGTCTCTACTAAAAAATACAAAAGTCAGCCAGGCATTGTGGCATGCACCTGTAGTACCAACTACTCGGAAGCTTAAAGACTTAAAGAGGAGAATCGTTGAACCTGGGGGAGCAGAGGTTGCAGTGAGCCAAGATCGCACCACTGCACTCCAGTGTGGGCGACAGAGTGAGACTCTATCTCAAACAAACAAACAAACAAAAAACCTCCACAGATGATTCTGATACACAGAATCACTGAGAAACACTGCCTCAAATCAAAATCCCAAAGTACGATGCCAGCATAGTATTTGCCAGAGGGTCCACATATGCATCAAAATGCATATGGTACTTTTTGAAAATGCAAATCCCTTGACTCCATCCAAAAAAAACCTCTGTGCATGGGCCCCAAGAATCTATATTCTCCACCCCATGAGACGTTCACATGTAACAAAGTTTGAGAATCACTGGGCTAGGAACTTACACAGTTCATTTACTTTCTAATATGAATGATTCATTATGATAAAAGGACTAACTGTGAATGACTGTTACTTTTGGCACATACTTATCTCCACTAGAGAGGCTAGGAAAGTTGCCTATTTAGTTTCCAGCCTCCCTTATGGCTACATTTATTTTCTAATATGAATGGTTCATTACGATAAAAGGACTAACTGCGAATGACTGTTACTTTTGGCACATGCCCATCTCCACTAGAGAGGCTAGAAAAGTTGCCTATTTAGTTTCCAGCCTCCCTTACGGCTATGGCTTACCATATAACACAATTTTAGCCTTTCAGATGTAAACAGAAATTGGCTGGGAAGCTTCTGGAAGACTGTTGATTTTCCCAATAAAATAAATGAGCATGACTGGTGTTACCCCCTTTCTCTCTTCTTCTTGCCTTGGAACATGCATATAGAACCATGGGGGATGTACTATGAATGAGGTGACACAGAACAAAGTGTCAGTAAACCAAGTCAAGCACAGTGGCCTGTGCCTGCAGTCCCAGCTACTCAGGAGGCTGTGGGGAAGGATCACTTGAGGCCAGTCTGGGCAACATAAGGAGACCCCCTATCTTAAAAAAGAGTCAGTGAGCCAAAAATCAATGAGTGGATAAAAGAAATTGGGTCCTTAACGGTATAGATCAGAAGTTAAGAAACATTTTCTGTAAAGGGCCAGATAATAAATATTTTAGGCTTTGCAGGCTTTATATGTAGTTTCTCTTGCAGCTACTCAACTCTGACTTTGTAGCATGAAAGCAGCCATAAACAATGTGTAAACAAACTAATGTGGCTATGTTCCAATTACACTTTATTTACAAAAACAGGTGGCAGGCCAGATTGGGCCAGCAGGCTATAGTCTGTTGAACCCTGGTATGGATGAACAAGTTAAACCAACTAGCAACTGCTTATGTCCAGACTTCTTACAGCAGAAAAATAAACCCACTCTTAGTAGGGCTCTCTTCCTTGCTGCCAATAGCATTCCTAACAGATACCACAATCATCTCTAAAATAAATGTAGTTTCAGGTAAAGTAATGAAGACACTGTGGTATTAGTGAAAAGGCAAATATATAGATCAATGGCACAGAATAGAGTCCAGAAATAGATGCGCATATATGGCCAACTGATTTTCAACAAAATTGTCAAGGTTATTAAATGGAGAAAGTGACAAAACAAATGAAGCTGGAACAATTAATCTGACATCTATACGCAAGTACATGAATCTCAAGAGTTCACATCATATACAAAAAATTAACTCAAAAAGGATTACAAACCTAAGTGTGCCCTAAAACTATAAAGCACACAGAATAAAACACAGGAGAAATCTTTGTGACATAGAGATTTCTTAGGACACAAAAAGTATGAATCATAAAAGAAAAACTTGAGAACATGAACTTCATTAAAATTAAAAAGTTCTGCTCAAAAGAAACTCTTAAGAGAATGAAAAGATAAGCCAGACCTGGAGAAAATATTTGCAAGTCATATATCTGATGAAGGACTTCTATCTAGAATACACAGAGAACTCTTAAGAAAACAAACTACCCAATTAAAAAGTGCATTGTAATTCCAGCACTTTGGGAGGATGAGACAGGCGGATCATGAGGTCAGGAGATCGAGACCATCCTGGCTAACATGGTGAAACCCCGTCTCTACTAAAAAATACAAAAAACTAGCCGGGCGAGGTGGCGGGCGCCTGTAGTCCCAGCTACTCGGGAGGCTGAGGCAGGAGAATATTGTGTAAACCCGGGAGGAGGAGCTTGCAGTGAGCTGAGATCCGGCCACTGCACTCCAGCCTGGGCAACAGAGCGAGACTCCGTCTCAAAAAAAAAAAAAAAGCGCATTTCACTAAAGATACACAGATGGCAAATTAGCACATAAAAAGAAACTCAACATCACTAGCCATCAGGGAAACAAAAATTATAATAGGATGCCTCTAAACCCCTAAAAGAATGACTATAGTCTGGGCGCGGTAGTTCATGCCTATGATCCCAGCACTTTAGGAGGCTGAGGCAGGTGGATTGTCTGTCTCTAGCAGTTTGAAACTAGCCTGGGCAACATGGTGAGACCCCGACTCTACAAAAATTTTAAAAATTAGCCAGAGGCATTGGCACACACGTTGGTCCCAGCTACTCAGGAGGCTGAGGTGGGAGGATCACTTGAATGCAGGAGGTTGAGGCTGCAGTGAGACTACGCCACTGATACCTAGCCTGGGCAACAGAGTGAGACCCTGTTTAAAATAAAATAACATAACATAAAATAAAATGAATGACTAAAATTTAAAACAATTCTGACAACAGGAAGGGCTGGCAAGAACAAGGAGCAACTAGAAACTCTCGTACATTGCTGTTGGGAATGCAAAATGGTCTAGTCACATTATCCATTTTTTATAAAGTTTTATAAGGTTAAACATTACACTTACCATATGACTCACTCTTAGGTATTATTTACTAAAGAAAAATAAAAACATATGTCTACACAAAAATGTTTGCAAATTATTTTTTGAGAGACAGGGTTTTTCTCTACTGACCGAGCTGCAGGAGAGTGGCACAACCATAGTTCACTGCAGCCTCAAACTTCTGGGCTCAAGCTATCTTCCCATCTCAGCCTCCCAAGTTGCTGAGATTACAGGAACACGCCACCAATGCCTGGCTGCAAATGTTAATGCATTATTCATAAAGCCAAAAACTGAATACAACCCAAATGTTTATTCACTGGTGAGTGGATTAATAAAAAGATTCTTATAGATCTATAAAATGGAATACTACTAAGCAATAAAAAGGAATAAACTACTAATACACACAGTAACATGGACAAATCTCAAAAGCATTTTTCTATGTAAAAGAAGCCAGACACAAAAGGACTACATACTGTATGACACCACTTACCTGGCATTCTGGAAAAGGCAAAACTATAGGGACAGAAATCAGATCACTGGTTACCAGGGAAGGGGAAGCACAGGGGGACTTTTGGGAGTAATAAAAGTATTCTCCATCTTGACTGTTCCGGTCGTTACATGAGACTTTACATTTGTTAAAACTCAGGACTGTACAACTAAGAGGGTTGCATTTTACTGGTGTAAATTTTATCTAAAAAAATCTGACCTACAATAAAACAGAAAAAGTATGATTTCCACAAAAGATGCAATTTGAGAAGACAACTGTTCCTTTTTTCTATCTATCCTCCTAAAGGTGCTCATCCAGGATTCTGTCTTTGGCATTAACTTCACGTTATTAGACTCTTCTGTGCCACTGTACGGTATCTACTCCCAACACCATACCAACAATCCCAAATCTATACCTACAATCCCTTCCTCAACTGTCTACTGGATAGATACCTTCAGTCGGATATATCAAACTTATTCTGTCCAAAACTTAAGCCACTGATCCTCTTCCTGCATCTTTTTTTTTGGGGGGGTGGGGTGGGGGACAGAATCTCATTCTGTCGCCCAGGTTGGAGTGCAGTGGTGCAATCTCTGCTCACTGCAACCTCTGCCTCCCAGGTTCAAGCAATTCTCATGTCTCAGCCTCCTGAGTAGCTGAGATTACATGCATGTGACCCAGCCAATTTTTGTATTTTTGGTAGAGATGGGGCTTCACCATGTTGGCCAGGCTGGTCTCAAACTCCTGGCCTCAAGTATCTGCCTGCCTTGGCCTCCCTGTTGGGATTACAAGCATGAGCCACCACACCCAGCCCTCCTGCATCCTTTTTTAATCAATGAGTTGCATTACCATTCATTCCATGGCCAAATTAAGAATTACAATCATCCTTGATTTCTCTCATTCCCATGTAACTCACAAATCCTACTGACCCTTGTCTGTCCATTTTTCCCTTCATCTATCTTCTCTGCATAGCTAGTACCTTAGTACAACCTCTTTCATTTTACATAAGCCTACCACAAAGTTATTAGTTTGCCTGCCTTCCTTCTCTCTCTCCTCTTTCATATATGGCCACCATTCAACTTATAATTGCCAATCTTAGTTGTGATCAAGCACTGCCTTGTTTTTAAATCCTTCCATGGTTCTTCAATGCCCACAAGATAAAGCCAAATTCGTAAGTATATCCTATGAGTCTTTTCACAACTCTGCTCAATCTACCTTTCCAGTCACTTAGTCACAGCAAACTATTCAACTTTCTCAGGACACATCATAAACTTTCAAGCACCCACAGTTTGCATAGAGTGTTTCCTTTCCTGGAAAGCCATCCTCTCCTCCTTTGTATTCTTTAAGACCAACCTTAAATTCTGTTACCTCCTCTGGGAGATCTTAACCCTTCCAGACAGGATTTAATCACTCTCTTCTCAGGGCTAGCATAATATTAGCATTCATGTTTCTTCTAGCATTCCTACTTGTTTTAGAAAATATTTGTTTAGAGAGTCCCTTGAACCATACTGGGCAGAGACTGTTTGTTAAATTATCTTTATATCCCCAAAGCTTCAGATAGTGACTGGGACAGAATACACTTGAAATACACATTTACTGAACTGAATGTCAGAAATGCAAAGAATGGAAGCCAAAGCAGTATGATTTTATCCTACTTGAATATTGAATATTCTACAAATTTTGGTTTAATTATAGAAAGGACATTTGAATGACTTTAGCTTTACCTACTAAAATACAAAAACAAAAACAAATACCATCTTTTTTCATTATTCTGAGCAAGTATCATTAAGGTCTAACATTTGCAATAAGAATACCGGGCAAGACCAAAGAGCCCAGTGCAAAACACAAACAACATATTTTGAAGTCCAACAAAGACTTCTAATGTAATTTAGCACAAATATGAAGACAAAAAAAGCAAAACAAATATTTAGGAATAGTACAACTAAGAATTACATTTAGATTTGTGTTTATTTCCATGTACTCTACATCAAAAGGAAGGAACAGTTCTTTAGGAAAGTCCTGAATTGTGAAGGAAAACAATAAACATAAAGAGGCCAATTGAGCATTTAGCAACTACTATAAACATAAGACATAAATGTGTGCAGGGATGAAGACTGCATGATGAATTGTTTCTTCGTAATTCTGCTTACATAGCAAGGTGATACTAAAAAAAAAAACCTGGGCTCAGAGTTGTTTTGTGGCACAACTCCAAGAGGCCCCCCATTCACAGCATGAATCATGTGAATGGCTCTCATGAGAACTGTACTGTGCAAAGCCTATGCAACTGAACTTAGGAGCCATACTTGGGCTCCCAAGTAAGACAGATCTGGCTTTGGGACATTGCTCTGACATTAACTCTGTAACTGAGGGCAAATTAATGTCTGGGAGCCCCAACTGTCTCATCTCTAAAATGAGGATGTTAATATCTATCTCACCGGACTGTTATTAGGGTTTGATAACACTATTGGGCACTTACGTATATTTCAGGCACTGTATCGAGTGGTTTTTACAGAACTATCTCATTTAACTCTCACACCACAGTACCTGCCAAATAGTTACCATCCAATAAGTGTTGGTATCCACGCTCAGCTCTTTCTAAAGAAACTCTGATCCCCCTATTAGAACTGAGGTTTGAAAACAAACAATAAACTTAGAAAGCAAGTAGTTCTACTTTTTGTGACCCAAAGAACTCTAAGAACACATCTACTATTCATGTACAAAAGCAGCACATTGGAATAACATTTGTCCTTTCCAAATATATCAAATAAGGGCAACAACTTATATGGTAGAATTGGCTACAAGTCTGTTTCCTTGAGCGCAAAACTGCATTTATGAAACCAAAGAACAAAATGTTCCAAAGGCAAAATCCAGAGTCATTTCCTGGTCTCAATTTTCTACTTCTAATTTTATAGTCCTTGTTTCCTTTCACTGCAACAATACCAACTTGGCCCCACTTGATTTGCCAGTTACACAAAGCTACTTCAGGCAGTTTGGGATCCTTTTCTGAGGGATATTTAGGCCCTCAAGAAAACATGCTTAGGAAAGGACAGTTTGTGCTTTAGAAGCCCCTAGATGATCAGAAAATTAAAGACAAATTCCTGATGATCTACAGTTTCCACTATTTTAATCCTACTGCAGCAAAAAAACAAATGAAAATGGTTCAAACTGAGTAATACTGCTGAGCTTCAGTGTAAAAGTTGAGCAATTAAGAACTACGTATGTTACTTATAACACTAAATAACCTTAGCTGTGTCAGAATACATGACACAAAATAACCAAAAGCCCAATTTGGATATTTGAAGATTTAGTTACTAATCTCAAACCTGCTCACACACTCATTCTGTGATCCTTGTTAAATCAGTAAATTTATGATTTACTTTACAAACCATGGCTGTTCTGATTATCAGTCTCTTTATCTTACTGTATGAAGAAAGAACCAAACAACATAAAGTTACCATTAGGAATTTCTAGTAATACTTTGAAAAAGAGGAAGGGAAAGAACAGCAGCTTGTGAATTTATCCTGAAAAGTCAACTGAAGACAGGCCCAAAATATCTACGACTGTTTCACTAAGTAGTGGGATTATGGATGGGTTTTATTTATTTTTATTTATTTTAACTTTTTATTTTTAAAATAGAGACAGGGTTCCATCATATTACCTAGGCTGGTCTAGAACTCCTGGGCTCAGGCAATCCTCCTGCCTCCACCTCCCAAAGTGTGTTGGGATTACAGGCATGACCCACAGCATCTGGCCATGGCTGGGTTTTAGTTACTTCTCTTACTGTCTGGTTTTCTATATCAAGCAGTTATATTATTATAACTAAAAAAAAAAAAAAAAAAAAGACAAGGCCATTTGTATCTTGGGAGGAAAAGAAAAGCAAATACAATCAATTCTACTACATACAGTAGTCTTGACTCCATGTTCTCTCAAGCTTCTGCATGTTACCACATTACAGACTCACTTCTTTGTACAGGACATTCTTAATATTTTCTCAACTATCACCTACTACACATAACCTTTCTTTTCTTCTTTAGGCAACAATTACGTTCTCACACAGTTCGCTCATACCTAGATTCTAGTATATGATGAATTGTATCATGACGACATATTTACTGATGGGTCTCCACAACCACCACCACTCTAACCCTCTTAATTATACTGAGTTCATGTTCAGTAACTTTGCTGAATAAAAGATCAAGCATTACAGAAGACAAGATTAGCAGGTTCTTTTTCTTTTCTATTTTTTTTTGAGACGAAGTTTCACTCTTGTCGCCCAGACTGGAGTGCAGTGGCGTGATCTCAGCTCACCGCAACCTCTGCCTCCCAGATTCAAGCAATTCTCCTGCCTCAGCCTCCCAAGTAGCTGGGATTACAGGTACGCGCCACCACGCCCAGCTAATTTTTGTATTTTTAGTAGAAATAGGGTTTTGCCATGTTGGCCAGGCTTGTCTGAAACTCCTGATCTCAGGTGATCTGCCCGCCTCGGCCTCCCAAAGTGCTGGAATTACAGGCGTGAACCACCACGCCCAGCACATTATCAGGTTCTAAAAAAGCAGTTATCAGAAGCCAAATCAGAAGATCAGTTTCGGCATTACTGAGATAGAGTGACTTTTGTTATCTGCTATCCTAATAAAGTTTGGCAATTTTCTTCCATCTAAATAATATCAATTATATTTTTCAAGAAGAAAGCTCTACGAGGATTACAGAGTTTAAAAAATTAACAGATCTTTCTGCGTAAGAAACACTAGTTCATCAAAGCATCCCCAACCAGTATTTATAGAGTATGTTTGGGTAAGAGCTAAGATTCTCAACTAGAGGAACATATCGTCAGGCAGATGGAGAAAATATATGTTTTGCTTTTATGGAGAGTTCTCACATTTTGATATGAGCTGTCAAAACATTTTATTAAGAAAAATACCTGCTTATGGATGACTAGGTTAAAAAAAAAAGAAATATATCTCTATGTATTTAACAGATGGGGTCTCACTATATTGCCTAGGCTGGTCTCCAACTCCTGAGCTCAAGCTGTTCTCCCACTTCGGCCTCCCCAAGTGCTGGGATTACAGGTGTGAGCCATCATGCCCGGCCATACCTCTATGTTTTCTATAACCACACCATCACGTAACACTTTTCTTTAAAAGGCTTACCTAAAGCATTACCAACTCCAAGAAGCCTTCCTTGACCCTTCCCTCAAGCTGAGTTAGGTTTCCATCCTCTGTTCTGTATCACCCTTTGCTTGTCTATACCACAGCATTCATCTAACTGTACTGATGTTGAAATTTAAATATGGCCAGATAATCTCTATAGTACCTCCAATCAAGAGATATAGCCTATTTACCCAAAACCTTGAATAAGAACTGGAATTGTGACTTGCTTTGAACAACAGAATCCATGTGGTATAATTTCTAAGCCTCAGCCCTAAGGGCCTTACAGCTGCTACTCCTGTCCTGAGACTACCATGCTGTGAAGAAGTCTAACATGAAAGACTACATAGAGGGAGACCCAGCCATCCTACTTAAGCCCTGTCCCTACCCGACCCACCAGATGAATGAAGTTGTATGAGTGCAAGATCAGCAAAAACTAACCAGTCAATCACAAAATCAAGAGAAATCAACTGTTTTAATCCACTGAGTATTGAGGCAATTTGGGGGTTCTTCTTACTATTTTTATTTTTTTTAAAAAAAGAGACAAGGTCTCACTGTTGTTGCCCAGGCTGGTCTTGAACTCCTGGGCTCCAGTGATCCTCTGGCCTCAGCCTCCCAAAGTGCTGGGATTACAGACATGTGCCACTACAACAGGGCAGAGGTAATTTGTTACAAAAGAAAGACTAACAGAAACAAACGTAACCAGGTGTTTAATAATTGTCATCTACCCCAAGCTATAAGCAACTTAAATACAGGCACCAAAGTCCAGTTCATCTCTATTCTCATTCAGCCTTTTATTATTTTCTCTCTGGCTATGATGTTTTCCAGTTCCACTATCATTCCACTTGGGACTTACTGTGTTCTTTGATGCCAATGATTTATATTTTTTATCACTTTTGGAAAATATTCAACTATTATCTCTTCAAGTATTTTCTTTCATCTTCCCCATTCTCTTGTTATAGAACACTTAAGATGGTTGGTCCTTCTCATCTTAATACTCACGTCTCTTAAGTGGTCTTTCATATCTTATCTTTCAACGCTATCTTCTGGATAATTTCTTCAGATCCATTTTCCAGGTATTTGATTCTCTCTTCAGCCATGTGTAGTTTGCTGTTTAACACATCTGCTGCACTTTTAATTTCACTGGCTCTAAATTTAATTGTAGAATTCTAGTTTCAGTTGGCTTAATTTTTAAATTTCTTTGATATTTTGTTCTTTTTAAATGTTTTCTAATTTTAAGTCTTTAATTATTTTAATCAAATTTCCCTTAAGGTTATACCTAATAACTCGAATGCCCAAGTTCTAGTGGAATTCAATTTTGCTGGGGTTTGCTAACTTGCTCATAATAAGTTATTCTTTATATATATTTGTAAATTCTGGATTGTGTGCTCTGCTTTAAGAGGGTTATCTGGGGGAATACCACATAGCCTGAGTGGCAAGCATGTTCTTCCAGAGTAGTTCTGCAATTGCTTCTGTAAGGTGCCTGGAGTATTACCAATCAAGGAACATAAAGTAGTGTAAATTCAAACTCTAAACATACATGAAGGCAAACCTGTGGGAACAAATTTCCAGCAAGACCCTCCTCCAAATTAACGTCCAAGTTAAGAAACGTAAGTTTCCTTATGTTCTTCCTGTGACTACAAGTAGAATTTCTACCCTTATCCTTTCAAGTTAGGATGTAGCCCCTGAGTACACCTTATGAGGAGATCTCAGTTCCAACACCTCTCTCTCTAAACCCAAGGCCTTACCTCTTGCCCAACGTAGTTATCAAAATCCAAGCACTTTGGTTATAAAGAATAGCAAATTCCTCAGTGCAGACCAAATGTCAGCCCATATGTATAGTTAAAGCTTTCAGTTCCCTCTTTGTTTTTGTTTCTTGAAGACTGTCATTACTTTCTTGTAAATACAGCTAGGCAATTAAAAAGGTGTTACATTTCAGCCAGCTTTCCTAATTATTTTATATTGGAAACTTCTTAGGCTGTGTAGGTTATCATATTTTCAAAAATGGGAATTCTTATACTGTGGTAGATTACCAGCTGTCAAATGACCTTTCAACAAGACACTCAATTGGGACTTTTGGAGTTTTGGGGTGGAATAGTGACAGACTTGTAAAATGTGTTTTCCACTGGGCACACATGGACATAAAGATGGGAACAATGAACACTGAAAACTGCAACAAAGGGTAGGAAGGGAAGGAGACAGGGGGACAAGGGTTGAAAAAACTATCTATTGGGTACTATGCTTACTACCTGGGTTCAATTGTACCCCAAGCCTCAGAATCATGTAATATACATTTGTAACAAACCTGTACATGTACCCCTTGAATCTAAAAGCTTAAAACAAAAATTTCTTTTTTGAGACAGGGTATCACTATGTTGCCCAGGCTGAACTGCAGTGGCTATTCACAGGCATGCTTTTAGAGCACTGCAGCCTTGAACTCCTCTGGCTTTGAGCAATCCTCCTACATTAGCCTCCTAAGTATCTGGGACTATAGGTACACACAATCACACCCAGCTCATGGTTCCACTTTGAAGTTTATGTCCCAAGGATAAATGTTAGCACTAAAACAGAAACAAAAGAAAAATTCCAGGGCCTGGCACAATGGCTCACACCTGTAATCCTAGCACAATGGGAGGCTGAGGCAGGTGGACCACTTGAGGCCAGGAATTCAAGACCAGCCTGGCCAATGTGGTGAAACCCCATCTCTAATAAGAAAAAAAAAAAAATTAGCCGGGCATGGTGGCATACTGGCACGACTGTAACCCCAGCTACTCAGAAGACCAAGGCACAAGTCATCTGAACCCAGGAGGCGCAGGTTGTAGTGAACAGAGATTGTGCCACTTCCACTCCAGCCTGGGCAACAGAGCAAAACTCCTGTCTCAACAAGCAAAACTCGAGAGCCTTGGAATTTATTAAATGTCATGTTGGCCAGGCGTGGTGGCTCACAACAATAATCCCAACACTTTAGGAGGCCAAGGTGGAAGGATCACTTGAGGCCAGGAGTTTGAGCGAGTCTGGGCAACATATGAAGACCCTGCCTCTACAAAATAAAACAAAATAAAATGTTTTAAATTCCATAATATACCACATCGAAATGGCAAAAAAAAAATTGTTAGGAAGGTAGATAAGATGCTCTATAAATCTTTTTTTTTAAAGTCATTTTGTTAGTCATTCTACTGGAGGCCGAGAAACGATACAAGGTTTCAAAAAGGAGAGTACTACTGCACAAGGTATCTCCAGTAACACTATTATACCTTCCTCTGATGACAGACCTTATAGATTTAACAATTTTAATTATTCCTCAATTCCAGTTCTATATATAATAACCCTACATAACATACAGATGTAATGAAATTAAAACACACACAGGAAATATTTTAAATTTGGAGAACATGTTCCTCAATTTCCTCATCTACAAAACACAATCATGCATTGCTTAACAACAGGGATACATTCTGAGAAATGCACTGTTGCGCAGTTCTGTTGTATGAACATCACAGAGTGTACTTACATAAACCTAGGAAGCATAGCCAACTATAAACCTAGGCTGTATGGTAGAGCCTGTTACTCCTAGGCTACAAACCTGTATAGCATGTTACTATACTGAATACTGTAGGCAATTATAACACAATGGTAAGTATGCATGTATTAAACATATCTAAACACAGAAAAGGTACAATAAAAATATGGTATTATAATCTTTTGGGACCACCTTCATATATGTAGTTGGTTGTTGACCGAAATGTTGTCATGCAGTACATGACTATACAGGTATTTTTTCTGTTAAACAAGACAAATGATAGTTAGAAAGAATAAATATGACCTAGTATTTGCCAGCACAATAGGGTGACTACAGTAAAAATGGTTTAACTGTACATTTAAAAATAACTAGCCAGGGGTGGTGGCTCACACCTGTAATCCTAGCACTTTGGGAGGCCAACGCAGGCAGATTATCTGAGGTCAGGAGTTCGAGACCAGCCTGGCCAACATGGCAAAACCCCATCTCTACTAAAAATACAAACATTGGCCAGAAGTGGTGGCACGCACCTGTAATCCCAGCTACTCAAGAGGCTGAGACAGGAGAATCGCTTGAACCTGGGAGGCGGAGATTGTGGTAAGCCAAGATCCTGCCACTTTACTCCAGCCTGGGTGACAGAGCAAGACTCTGCCTCAAAAATAATAATGATAATAAAATAAAATAAAAAATAAAAGAGTATAACTGTGCTGGTAAAAGATGATTTAACTGTACATTTAAAAATAACTAAAAGAGTATAATTGTGCTGCATACAGTTTCTCATGCCTGTAATCCTAGTGCTTTGAGAGGCCAAGGCAGGCAGATCACTTGAGGCCAGTAATTCAGTACCAGCCTGACCAACATGGCAAAACCCCATGTCTACTACAATTGTGAGAATTAGCCAGGCATAGTGGTGCACACCTACAATACCAGCTACTCAGGAGGCTGAGGTATGAGAATCGTTTGAAACCAGAAAGTGGACGTTGTAGTGAGCTGAGATCGCACCACTGCACTGCAGCCTGGGCAACACAGTGAGAGTCCACCTCAAAAAAAAAAAAAAAGGTAGAATTGAATTGTTTGTAACACAAAGAATAAATGCTTAACGTGATGGATACCCCATTTACCCTGATGTAATTATTACTCATTGCACATCTGTATGAAAATGTCTCATGTAATGCATATATACACATTAATGCATAATTAATACACCTAATATAGACCCACAAAAATTAAAAATTAAGAAAAACGGCAGGGCATGGTGGCTCCCACCTGTAATCTCAGCACTTTGGGAGGCCAAGGCGGGTAGATCACCTGAGGTCAGGAGTTCAAGATCAGCCTAGCCAACATGGTAAAACCCCGTCTCTCTAAAAATACAAAAAATTAGCCAAGCGTGCTGGTGTGCACTTGTAATCCCAGCTATTCAGGAGGCTGACGTAGGAGAATCACTTGAACCCGGGAGGCGGAGATCATGCCACTGCACTCCAGCCTGGGCAACAAGAGGGAAACTCTATCTCAAAAAAAAAAAAAAAAAAAAGTTTTTAAGGAAAAAAAAAGACATAAGAGAGAGCAAAACAAGAAGTTCTCAGGAAGATACCTGAGGGTTCCCCTCCATGTAACATAAATGATCAATCAAAGTAGAAACAGGAAGAGTAAGTCAAACTACTTTGTTTTTTTTTTTTTTTTTTTTTTTTTGAGACGGAGTCTTGCTGTGTCTCCTGGGCTGGAGTGCAGTGGCCGGATCTCAGCTCACTGCAAGCTCCACCTCCCGGGTTTTACACCATTCTCCTGCCTCAGCCTCCGGAGTAGCTGGGACTACAGGCGCCCGCCACCTCGCCCGGCTAGTTTTTTGTATTTTTAGTAGAGACGGGGTTTCACCGTGTTAGCCAGGATGGTCTCGATCTCCTGACCTCATGATCCGCCCGTCTCGGCCTCCCAAAGTGCTGGGATTACAGGCTTGAGCCACCGCGCCCGGCCAGTCAAACTACTTTGAAAACTTACAAGAAAATTTTCAAATGGAGGAAATCCAAAAGGAGACAAGTTGGATTTACTTACATATTTACTGCTGTCTTAATTTCTAGAAACTGTTCCTAGGCTAACTATTCTACTTACACACAAGAAACTCTTTTTCCCAAAGATTCTGCTCTCCTTCATACTAGTAACATACCATTTTTACTAAATAATTCCTTCCAATATATAAATATCCTACAATCATTCAATAAAATCCATAACCCCTGCAGCTACCACTCAATTTTTCTGCCCTCATTTTATAGCAAAAGTCCTTGAAAAAGTTGTCTATCTTTATTTCCCCTTCTTTCTCATCTCCTATTCACTAATGAACCCACACTAACCTTACTACAGTCTACTCTCTCCAAAAAACTCATTATTCTTGAGGGCTCCCAAGGCCTGCATCTTGTTATTTTTCACTTATTATCTAAATCAATCTTTTAGCCAAATCAGACATACCTGATCACTGCTGCTTTCCTGAAACACCTTTGCCACTTGTCTTTCAAGGAATTCTGCTCTCACAGTGATACAGTTTGGCTGCGCCCCCCACCCAAATCTCATTTTGAATTGTAACTCCCCCAATTCCCACGTATTGTGGGAGGAACCTGGAGGGAGGTAACTGAATCATGAAGGCAGGTCTTTCGTGTTCTCATGATAGTGAGTCTCACGAGATCTGACGGTTTTTAAAACGGGAGTTTTCCTGCACAAGCTCTCTCTTCTCTTGCCTGCTGCCATCCAGGTAAGACATGACTGGTTCCTCCTTGCCTTCTGCCATGATTGTGAGGCCTCCTCAGACGTGTGGAACTGTAAGTTCATTAAAGCTCTTTTTCTTCACAGTCTCAGGTATGTCTTTATCAGCAGTGTGAAAACGAAGTAATACACCTGTGTTTTCTTATATCTTATGAGTTATTTCTTCTCAGTTGTTTCTGCTGATTTCTCTTCATCTCAATCTCTGAATATTGGAGTACCCCAAGAACCAACTGTTATCTGGACAATGAGCAGGAAAGGGGCAAGAGTGGTAGCAAGGAGAGCAGGGGTAAATGTGCTCTGATTCAGAAAATGTTTTGGTATTGATGTGGGTAAATTAGATGTAGGGTATGAGGTAAAGAGAAGCAGATGATTCCTAGATTTTGGCCTGGGTTGTTTAGTCTAATCCTGAGCTAAACAGTAATGGCATTACCTTAGCCATTTACTGAGATGGGAAAGAGAAAGGTAAGTCAAGAATTGGGGTCAGGAGAATATATTACATTTGAGTTGACTTTTAGCTGTCTCTTTGGAGATGTCAGTTTGATAGCTGGTTTGTTTGATAGTTGGATGTATAAGAGTAATACTAAGGAGAGGTTGGTTGTAGCTGCCATCAATAGTACTTACTTGCTATTTAAAGCTATGAAATTATGGTTGGGTGGAGTGGTGATGAATTCAGAGATTCATCTCAATCTCTGAGCATTGGAATACCCCAAGAACCAACTGTTATCACTTGTCTCTTCAATATCTACACTCACATTGTGAGTGGTCTTATCTAATTCTGTAACTTTTTTTTTTATTTTTTCGAGACGGAGTTTCACTCTTGTAACCCAGGCTGGAGGGCAATGGCACAATCTAGGCTCGCTGCAACCTCTGCCTCCCGGGTTCAAGCAATTCTCCTGACTCAGCCTCCCAAGTAGCTAGGATTACAAGCTGCACCACCATGCCTGCCTAATTTTGTATTTTTAGTAGAAATAGGGTTTCACCATGTTGGCCAGGCTTGTCACAAACTCCTGACCTCAAGTGATCTGCCTGTCTCAGCCTCCCATAGTGCTGGGATTACAGGCGTGAGCCACTGCACCCAACCATAATGCCATTACTAAGGTAATGCCATTACTGTTTAGCTCAGGATTAGACTAAACAGCCCAGGCCAAAATCTAGGAATCGTCTACTCTTTACCTCATACCCTACATCTAATTTACCCACATTAATACCAAAACATTTTCTGAATCAGAGCACATTTACCCCTGCTCTCCTTGCTACCACTCTTGCCCCTTTCCTGCTAATTGTCCAGGAAGCTTTTTTAGAAAAGATTTAGAGATAGAATTCATAAACCATACAATTCATTCATTTAAAAAGTATGTTCAATGGTTTAAGTATATTCACAGATATATGCAACTACCAAAGTCAATTTAAAAACATTTTCATTACCTCAAAAAAGTGGCACAGGCCTGCTGCGGTGGCTCATGGCTGTAATCCCAGCACTTTGGGAAGCCAAGGCAGGCGGACCACCAGAGGTCAGGAGTTCAAGACTAGCATGGCCAACATGGTAAAACCCCATCTTTACTAAAAATACAAAAAGTAGCCAGGCATGATGGTGTATGCCTGTAATCCCAGTTACTCAAGAGGCTGAGGCAAGAGAATCACTTGAACCCAGGAGGTGGAGGTTGAAGTAAGTTGAGATCACACCACTGCACTCCAGCCTGGGCAAGAGAGACTCTGTCTCAAAAAAAATTTTTTTAGGCCGGGGGCAGTGGCTCAAGCCTGTAATCCCAGCACTTTGGGAGGCCGAGACGGGCGGATCACGAGGTCAGGAGATCAAGACCATCCTGGCTAACACGGTGAAACCCCGTCTCTACTAAAAAATACAAAAAAAAAAAAAATTAGCCGGGCGAGGTGACGGACATCTGTAGTCCCAGTACTCAGGAGGCTGAGGCAGGAGAATGGCGTAAACCCGGGAGGCGGAGCTTGCAGTGAGCTGAGATACAGCCACTGCACTCCAGCCTGGGCGACAGAGCAAGGCTCCGTCTCAAAAAAAAAAAAAATTTTAATAAAAAAATTGTAAAAAGCAGCACAATATACCCTTAACTTATCATCTTTCTATTCCCCCCAGACTTGCACAACCAGCCCTACGCAACCACTAATTTTCTGTCTCTAATGATTTGCCTATTCTGAATATTTCCTATTAATGAAATTATGTAATTTGTAGTCTTTTTTTTTTTTTTGAGATGGAGTCTCGCTCTGTCGCCCAGGCTGGAGTGCAGTGGCCGGATCTCAGCTCACTGCAAGCTCCACCTCCCGGGTTCACGCTACTCTCCTGCCTCAGCCTCCCGAGTAGCTGGGACTACAGGCGCCCGCCACCACGCCCGGCTAGAGTTTTGTATTTTTTAGTAGAGATGGGGTTTCACCGTGTTAGCCAGGATGGTCTTGATCTCCTGACCTCGTGATCCGCCCATCTCGGCCTCCCAAAGTGCTGGGATTACAGGCTTGAGCCACCGCGCCCGGCCGTAATTTGTAGTCTTTTGTGACTGACATGTCATTCAGCATAATGTTCTTAAGGTTCATCTACGTTGTAGCATCTATCAGTATTTTATGGCTTCATAATATTCGATTGTATACCACATTTTGTTTACCCATTCAGCAGTTAATGGTTTAGCTCTTTATACTTCCTAGAACTATCATTTACAAATTCTTTCATTGCATTTTTGTTGTTGTTGTTTTTCACTTTTCTTGATAATATCTTTTTTTCTAAGCAGAGACAGGGTCTCCCTCTGTTGCTCAAGTAGGAGTGCAGTGGGTATGATCACAACGCACTGCAGCCTTGACCTCTCTGGCTCAAGCAATCCTCCCACTTCAGCCCCCAAATAACTGGGACTACAAGAGCATGCCATCACATTCAGCTAATCAAAAAAATTTTTTTCTTGTAGAGATGGAGTCTCTGTATGTTGCCCAGGCTGTTCTCAAACTTGTGGGCTCAAGTGATCCTCCTATCTCAGCCTCTCAAAGTGCTAGGATTATAGGCATGAGCCAATGTACCTGGCCCTAGCACAATGCTGAAGATTGGTGGTGAGTGCAGACCTCCTTGCCTTATTCTTAAACTTAGGGGGGGAAGAATCACTCTTTCACCATCAAGTATGATTTTACCTGTGAGCTTTTTGTAAATGTCCTTTATCAGGTTGAAACGTTCCATTGTATTTCTAGTTTGAGTTTTCTCATTTCTTTTTTTCATGAAAAGGTGTTAGATTTTTGGCAAATGCTTTTTCTGCATCTAATGAGATGATCATGTGGGTTTTGCTTTTTATTCTATAGATACGGTATATTACATTAATAATTTTCAGATGTTAAACTAACCTTACATTCCTGGAATAACTCCCATTTGATCAGGGTATGCAATCCTTTTTATATTTATATACCAGCTAAATTCACTTTGCTAGTATTTCAAGGATTTTTGTGCCCATATGCATTAAAGACATTGGTGTGCAGTTTCCCTTTGATGTCTTTGTCTGATTTTGGTATCAGGCTAATGGTGTTCTCATACAGTAAGTTGGGAAGTATTCCCTACTTTTATATTGCAGAGAAGAGTTTGTGCAGAATAGATATTAATTCTTATTTAAGTATCTGGTAGAATTCAACAGTATAGACATCCGAGTCCAGGGTTTTCTTTGGGGTACTTTTTTGATTACCAATTCAATCTCTTTGTTATAGATCTGTTCAGACTATTTTATCAGTTTTGTTAGTGTCACTCTAGAAATTTGTACATTTCATCTAAATTATCTTATTTATGGGCACACAACTCTAGTATTCCTTCATAATTCTATGTATTATCAGCAGTACTATCCCCTTTCATTTATGATTCCAGTAAATTGTCCTTTTTTTTGTGGTTAATCTAATTAAAGCTTTGTCAATTTTGTTGGTATTTTCAAAGAATAAATTTCTGGTTACACTGATTTTTCTCTATTGCTTTTCTATTCTGTTTAATTAATTTCTGTTCTTTTATTTTCCTTCCTTCTGATTGTTTTAGGTTTAGTGTACCTTTCTACCAGGGTCTTAAGGTGGAAGGTTAGAATATTAAGTTTAGGTCTTTCTTCTTTCTTAATATAGGCACTTAACAGCTATAAATTTCCCTAAGAACTGTTTAGGCTTATCCCGTAAGTCTTAGTATATTGTTTCTGCATTTTCATTCATCTCAGTATTTTCTAATTTCCTTTTTGATTTTTTTCTTTGACTTATTTAGAAGTATGTTGTTTAATTTCCCCAAATTAGTGAATTTTCGGTTTTACTTCTGTTATTGATGTATAGTCTCCTGCCCTTATGGTTGGATTAATACTTTGGGTACACTTGAAAAGAATGGAAAGAATGTTCTGCTATTGTTGGGGTGAGTGTTCCATAGTGATCTGTTAACTCTAGTTGGTCAACAGTGTCATCCAAGGCTTCCTGGATGTCAACAAGTGTCAACAAGGCCTTATTGGTCGGCCTAGTTGTCCCCTTCAGTATTGAAAGCAGTGTATTATAAACTTCAGCAATTGTTTTTTTTTAAATGAGACGGGGTCTTGCTATGTTGCCCGGGCTGGTCTCGAACTCCTGAGCTCAAGTGTCCACCCACCTCAGCCTCTTGAATTGCTGGGATCACAGGCATGAGCCACCACGCCTGGCTAACAATTATTCTTGAATTGTCCATTTTCTCTTCATTTCTGTCAGTTTTTGCTTCATGCATTTTGGCGCTTGGTTATTAGATATGTAATTGTTAGATGTTTGTGATGAATTGATCCTTCTCATTACAAAATGTCATTACTCATATATTATCTCTAGTAAAGTTTTTTGTTTTAAAGTCTGTTTTGTCTAAAATCAGAACAACCAATCCAGCTTTCTTACAATTGTTGTTTGCATTATATTTTTCCATCCTTTTAAATATATTTGTATCTCTAAACCTAAAGTATATCTTGTAGACAGCATACAGTTGGATCATATATTTTTATCCAATCTAACAGTATCTGCCCTTTTGATTACACTGCTTAATTTAATTTATTATTGATACAGCTGGATTCAAGACTGCCAACTTCATAATTTTTTAGTGTGTATTGTCTTTTTTGTGCCTCTATTATTGCTTTCTCTTGGACTTAGTAAATGTTTTCTAATGTAGCATTTACATTTCTTTAATGATTTTTTTCCATGTATGTTTTCACTTGTATCCTTGGTAGTTCCTCTAGGAACTTACAATGTACTATTTTTATTTATTATTATTTTTTCTAGAGAGGGTCTCACTCTGTCACTTGGGCTAGAATGCAGTGGTATGATCATGGCTCACCAGAGCCTCAACCTCCTGGGCTCAGGCAATTCTCCCACCTCAGCCTCCCAAATCCCCTTCTGACTACAGGCACACACCACAATGCCTGGCTAATTTATAGGGGTTTTTTTGTTTGCTTGTTTGTTTGTTTCTGTAGAGATGGGGTTTCACCATGTGGCCCAGGTTGGTCTTAAACTCCTGGGCTTTAAGCAATCCACCCATCTCACTCTCCCAAAGTGCTGGGACTACCCCCCACTTTTTTTATTTTTTTAAATCTTTAAGCTCTGTTGGACTTGAAATAATGTACATCTTATCAGAATGAGCATCTGATTTATACTCACTCAATTCCACTGAGAAATAGAAACATTATTCACACATAGCTCTAATCCCTTCCCCCTGCCTTTTGTGGTATTGCTATACACACTACATGTATAAATGTTAGAGGTCCAACAATAATCTATCACAATTATTACTTTATATAATTTTATATATACCTTAAAAGAAGTTGAGAGAAGAACCAATGTATATTTACAGTTTTTCTTATATTAACCTTCTTGTTTATTATTTTTGGTTTTCTTCATTTATTCTTATGAATTTGAGTTACTATATGGAGTTATTTCCTAGCCAAAACACAGATCTGTCTCTGTCTTATCTCCTTTTTCCTATTATTGGCAACTATATTACATTTCCACATCTCATAGGCCCAATAATATATTATATACATAGTATATAGTAGTACTGCAGTAAAATGTAGTACTATATACTAAGATTTATGGGATACAGCTTCAACAGTTCTTAGGGAAATTTATAGCTGTTAAGTGCCTATATAGATATGCATGATATATACACAACACAAAAGAGAAGGAGAAAATACGCATTTATAGTGTCATTACTACATAATTATTTTTACTGGTGCTCTTTGATTTTTCATGTGGATTAAAATCATCATTTGGAGTAACTTGCTTTCAGCCTGAAGAACTTCCTTTAGTGTTTCTTATAAGGTGGGTCTGCCAGCAGCAAATTCTCTGA
This sequence comes from Piliocolobus tephrosceles, assembly GCF_002776525.5. NCBI lineage: Eukaryota > Metazoa > Chordata > Mammalia > Primates > Cercopithecidae > Piliocolobus > Piliocolobus tephrosceles. The sequence continues at coordinate 15,655,810 of NC_045447.1, forward strand.
GTTTTTACCTTAGAACACTTTACTTCAAAGAACCTTCAGTTTTGAATAATAGCTTGGCTGGACATAGAATCGTTGATTAACAGTTTTTTGGTTTAAGTGCTTTGAATATGTTGTCCCACTGGCTTCTTGCCTCCATTTTTTTGCTGGGAAGTTAGCTACAAATCTTATGGGAAAGTTCCCTTGTAAGTTGATGAGTCACTTATCTCTTGCTGCTCTCAAGATTTTTTCCTTGTCTTTGGTTTTTAGCATTTTTACCAAGATATTCCTTTTTGTGAATCTCTTTGCATTTATTCCATGTGGAGTTCACTGAACTTCACATATATTATATAATTATTGTTTTTTGTATTTTGTATAAATTATTGTTTTTAAATAAATTTGGGATATTTTTGGATATTACTTAAAATTTTTTTTCTAGTCATTTCTCTTTCTCCTCTCCTATTACAAGCATGTTGGCGCACATAATAGCTTCCCATATTTTTCTGAGCCTGTTTTTTTCTACATTGTTTTTCTTCATGTTCTTTGAGTAATTTCTACTGATCAAGTTCATTAACTCTTTCTTTTGCCAGCTGAAATGTACTGCTGTGCCCTACAAGTGAGTTTTTCATTTCAGTTACTGTGATTTTCCTTTCCAGAATTCCCATTTGGTTCTTTTTAAAATGATTTCTATCTCTTTATTAATATTCTCTATTTCATGTGAAACTATCATCACGCCTTAATTTCTTTAACCATGATTTCCTTTAGTTTGTTGAATATATTAATAATGGCTACCTTGAAAGCTCTGTGCTAAATCAAACCAGTCACTCTCACAGGTAGTATCTGTTGCTTGCTTTTTTAATGGGATGTCTGGGTCACATTTTCTTGTTTCTCTGAATGTCTTATAATTTTTGGATAGAAACTAGATACTTCAGATAATATACAGTACCAATGCTGAGTACTGGCCTCCCCACTGCAAGATTTGTTATTGTGTAATGCTTCTTTATTGGGTGACTAGCTAGTTGATTTTTGTAGATTCCATTGTCCTACTCCCAGTGTTAAGCCTCTGGTGTTGCTCCTCAGGGAGCTCAGACTTGAGATTGCTCACTGTAACTTTGGGATGAGAGTGGTTTGGGCAGGGCTCTCGCTGACTCTTGGCTTCTCTGACCACATCTAGCTTGTTAAATTACACTAATTGCTGTCTGACTGCTGTAATGACTTCAACAATGCACTACAGTATAAACTGCTCCATAGGCTAAGTCAATCAAACTTGGGTAACTTTGAAGTGAAAATTCCAGAGGTCAAGTGAAAGTTCCTTGGTGATCTCCTCCCAGCTGTGTTTTTCCCTAGTTTCCTCAGGCAAACTAGGAGGCCTATAGTCAAGTCTAAATGTCCAATCAATCTACCAATCTTCCCCAATTACCTTTCACCACAACTTCCACTGTTTTTTTTACGGTAACCTTAGGCTTAAACTTTTCTATACTCTGTCATGAATGAAGCCCATTCCTTTAAGAAGGCTGCTTCAAGGCCAACTTTTCCCTGCAGGTAAAATCTCTGAGACATGGCTTTGGAGCTGGAAGTAGAGACAGTAACACACTGTGTCTCACTGACACCCCAGGGTTAGTTGCTCTGCCCAAAGTAAAGCCTCTGTCCCGGGAGCAAGGTGCTGGGGGGAAAAACGAGGCCCCCAACTCTAAGTCACACTTGGCCAGAAACAGGCATGGGGAAGCAGGATGAGAAATACTGATATCTTGCTCCTGCTCTGGAAGATAGCCCAGAATGGGAGTCGGTGGGGAGACAGGGATTCTTGTCTTCTTCACTACAACAATATGGAGAGAAGTTACCAACTGTCTCAGCTGGGATACGGTAAGGAAAGGGCAGGTCTTGTTACCAATAACAGGTTCTTGCCGCTCTGACCAAATTTTAGTAAATTTTCTTGAATAAATGTTTTTTCATTTGCTGTATTTCCTTTAAAATACTTTCAGAGACCTTAAATGTTTTATTTTCGTAATTGTCACCAGTTCTGCTGGGGAGTAGAAAGAACATGCTGTCATCCTACAAGTCCCTCTTAACCAGTGAGCTTTTAAAAATATAAATTAGATCATGATTCCATTCAAAACTCTCCAACATTTCCACCTTTTTTTTTTTTTTTTTTTACAAAGCCCCACACCTCCTATTAAGCTCCACAGGGTTCTACACAATCCAGCCCATGCCCACTAATGGATCTCATCCTTTACTACTTTTTACTTTGTTCACTCTGCTCTAACCCCTCTCCTAGCAAGGGTGGTTCTCCTCATGGTCTATTTGCTGCTCCCACTGGAAAGCTCTTTTCCCAGATTTTTCCATGGCCTTCTTCCTCACTTCATTTGGGCCTCACCTCAAATGTCATCTCAAGACCTTCTCTAAAACAGCACCTGTCATTCACTCTTATTAATTTTTTTAAGTTTTACTGTTTATTTATTCCTCTATACATTTGAGTAAGAGTAAGGGTTGTTTTCTTTTTTGAGACAGGATCTCACTCTGTCACCCAGGCTGAAGCGCAGTGGTGTGATCATGGTTCACTGCAGCCTCCACTTCCTGGCCTCAATCGATCCTCCCACTTAAGCCTCCTGAGTAGTGGGGACCAAAGGTGTGTGCCACTATACCTGGTTAATTTTTTAAACTTTTGTAGAAATGGGGTTTTGCCATGTTCCCCAGACTGGTCTCCAACTCCTGGGCTCAAGTGATCCACTTGCCAAGGCCTCCCAAATTATAGGTGTGAACCACAACACCTGGTAAGTTTTCAAAATTTTGACAAAATTTTTTTTTTATTATACCTTAGGTTCTAGGGTACATGTTCATGACATGCAGGTTTGTTACATATGTATACATGTGCCATGTTGGTGTGCTGCGCCCATTAACTCGTCATTTACATTAGGTATTTCTCCTAATGCTATCCCTCCCCCTTCCCTCCATCCCATGACAGGCCCAGGTGTGTGATGTTCCCCACCCTGTGTCCAGGTATTCTCATTTTGACAAAAATTTTTAAAAGTCAAGGAACAATCATAATGTTGTTCACTCTTTATTCACATATCCTGTTTTGTTATTCTTCACAGCACCTAAATTTACTTGATATATTTATTTTCTTATTTGCTTACAGTCTATTTCCCCCATTAGAATTAAAGCTCTAGAAAGGCAGGGAGCTTTGCCTATGTTGTTCACCACTATACCTCCAGTATTTAGAACAATAATTGGCACATAAGTCACCACTTAGTAAACATCCATTGCATGAAAAGATGTTAACAGGAGTTAATATATTTTTAAAGCTACTTATAGTGTAAATGACAACTTTAACAGATAATCTGTTTTTATTTATATCAATAAAGAGTAAAACAATAATAGGGCATTGGAAAAGAAGTAATAGTGGCTGAGAAATTATAAACAAAAATGGCCAGGTATTTAAAGTTGTTTCAATAATCCTAAAATGGATTTTCGTAAATAGCATCTTTGACCTGCCAGTGCTCTTACATTATGTAAACCAGGACCAAACAAAACAAATACTTGTAGTTCAATGGAAAAGTGAAAACAATACTAAAATGACAAATATTTATACTATAACCACTAGTTCTGACACTTAGGGGTATTGAAAAATTTAGGAAAAGCTAATCAGAGTGAAAATCTTTAATCAAATATAAACTTCTCACTAAGTTCAAATAAAATTCTTTGATATTAAAGAAAAAGAAGTATATTATTTCCATGTTCTCACTTTCCTCCCATATCCATTTTCTGTTAAGGCCGAGTTTTGCAATGGGCTTAGAAATGCTAAGCAAAAACAAACTTAGGTTATGAAGTTTTACCTTGAGTCCTGTTTTCTCATCATCACTTCCATTATTTGTAGATGGTGTCTCATCTCCTTGCCTGGAAACCAAGACAAAATCTTCACTATTAAGAGTAGATACTGAGTCTGAAGAGACACTGATTTTTCCAACAGAAGCCTTGTCATCCATAACTCAAGAATGAGTCTCAACACATGAATGATTAAATATTTTTTAAAGCCTGGAAAACAAAAACCATAAAGATACTCAGATAGAATGTCTGCCAGATATTCAATTACACTCTACTTCTTATACAACATATATTGCATTCTTTTTAAATGCTTCAAAAATATTTTTCTAAGACTTTCACTACTTATAGCTTAGGGTATTTTGTTTTATTTTTTTATTCCAGATAAAAAGGGAATTTCATGCTATTCAAGGCAAAGATACTTCCGACTTCAAAAAAATAAATAAAACATATTCCCTTCAGGATAACCCTAACTACTTACAGTGATTTCTTTGGGCTAAGTTGCAATTCAAGTCTTAGCCTACAAAAAGATATAAGTATTAGCCTTCTGTTTTCTTTTCTTTTCTTTTCTTTTCTTTTCTTTTCTTTTTGAGGCGGAGTCTTGCTTTGTCACCCAGGCTGGAATGCAGTGGTGCGATCTCAACTCATTGCAAGCTCCGCCTCCCGGGTTCATGCCATTCTCCTGCCTCAGCCTCCTGAGTAGCTGGGACTACAGGCAGCCGCCACCATGCCCAGCTAATTTTTTTTTGTATTTTTAGTAAAGACGGGGTTTTAACGTGTTAGCCAGGATGGTCTCGATCTCCTGACCTCATGATCCGCCCGCCTGGCCTCCCAAAAAGCTGGGATTACAGGCATGAGCCACCGCGCCCAGTCTAGCCTTCTCTTTCCTACCCTCTAATTTTTAAAGTTGTAAAATGTAAATGAAAAGGAAAGCACTTAGTTATTGTGAGGGTACAATAAGGTTTTCCTAGAATTATTGATACTTAAGTTTAAAATACTAACATGGTTTTAAAAGGCCAAATTTCACATTTACACCCAACAGAAAAAAATTCAAGGCAGTTAAATTTCAGCATAAATTCTAGAGCTGGGAAATACCTTACAAAGCAAGAAATGAGAAGTTCATTAAAAACTGCATCGTCCCACACCAGTTTCTTAGAACTCAGCTCAATATGAACATTACCCAAATAAGAGTTTTATACCAAAAATTCCTAGCAAAAAGTATAAAGCAGTGTCGCTTAAGAAAATTCATTCAATTATTTATTGACTCTTGGAATAAAACTTAAACTCACCATCATTTTTAAACCTAGTTCTGCAAACTTTGTGGCAATGTTTCATTTGGTTGTGAAAACATCAACAAAACAATATAATGTTACACTCAGAGATTTCACTAGCAAAAGTAGCTATGGCTCCATGTTCATCTAGCACCCCAGAGATGTAAGGTTCTAAAAATCTGTTTAATTTTCTGACTGGGAAGTCCTTCTTTATGCTTTGGATTTTTGATCATTGACTATATATTTATGGAGCGTACACCATGTGTCGAACACAATTTTCCCCTAAAAGGCCCACATATAAACACCTGGCAGGAGAAACTAAACAATCCCTGAGTACTATAGTTGGAAGAAAACTTAGAAATCTAAAATCAAGTTGATGGCAAGGTAAAAAGAAGAAGAAAAGAAAAACCTTACAAATCAATACTGTTAGATAAAGAAATGGCAACCCCGAGAAAAGGTCATTTAACCAGTTAATGGCACAGCTAAGGCTAGAACCCTGGACTCTCTGCTGCCTTTTATTTAAACGAATTCCCCTGTTTAATAGCTATTACACATCTGCATTTCATAACACCAAATCTAAATACATAGCATGGCATTCAAAAACATTTCAAATTGTACTTTTGAAAAATTCAAAGAAAAATGTTTTATTTAATTCATTCAATGAATACTTATTGAGTGGTTAATGTATAAAGAGCAAGCTACGGTAAACAAAAGAAAATAGATCCTTGCCCCAAAGTTTATACTTTAGTAGAGAACAGAGGCAAATCGTGCCTAATAAGTACTGATTTAGGGTAAAGAAAATTATGGGAACATGTTGGGAGAGGGACTAACTTAGACCTTAGCTAAAGATATATACTTTATTCCTTTAGATATTTGCCCTTCCAGGATTCTCTTCCTGAAGTGGTTTCCTCACTTCTGTACTTAATCAACTCCAACTCATCACTCATGATGTAAAATCTCCCTCTCTTCCACTCACCCATTCCCACCCCAGAAGCAAATGAACTGTTTCTCTTATATCTGTTCCTACAGCATTTTACATTTGATTTTTCTACAGTATCTATTATGTTGTTTCATAATTTAATGGTGCCTTTTAATTTAATTGTCACATCTCTATTTTACAAATGCGGAAATTAAGTCTTAGAGAGATGGTGTAACTTATTCAATGTAGGCCGGGCGCGGTGGCTCAAGCCTGTAATCCCAGCACTTTGGGAGGCCGAGACGGGCGGATCACCAGGTCAGGAGATCGAGACCATCCTGACTAACCCGGTGAAACCCCGTCTCTACTAAAAAATACAAAAAACTAGCCGGGCGAGGTGGCGGGCGCCTGTAGTCCCAGCTACTCCGGAGGCTGAGGCAGGAGAATGGCGTAAACCCGGGAGGCGGAGCTTGCAGTGAGCTGAGATCCGGCCACTGCACTCCAGCCCGGGAGACAGAGCCAGACTCCGTCTCAAAAAAAAAAAAAAAAAAAAAAAAAAACTTATTCAATGTAATGTGATTAGAGTCATAGTCAAAAATTAAACCCAGTTATCGGACTCCAAAGGCTATACTCTTTCCATTAGATTATGAAGTCTTTCTAATGCCACAAATTTGGGTCTTGTCCCAAAACACTCAGTACTGGGTAAAGGAGTCTTTATCTTTTTTTCAAAATTTGTACTTTAAGTTTTCATGCTCAATCAATTAAGTCTTTTATCCATCTTTTATAGTGATTAACAGTTGGATGGCAGAGGGCCTGGGAAAGTGGTCTAAAGCTCTGGTCTCAGAGACACTAACAACTTTGTATACCACTACTCTGGACTCAAAAGCAATGTACTTTGGTAATTACACTAAGGAACTGAGATTTGGCAAGCTCAAAGTTCCACCTACTTTCTTTGAGAAGGTGATAGGAAAATACACTTTATAAAATACTTCATTATTTGTTTTGGCAACTGAAAGTGACTGAATCACTCAGCAGGAATGAGGTTTATCAAAACACTAAGTAGTACAGGAAAAATTATACAATAAGATTCCTTTTCTCTGGCCTCCATGGACAGAAGTGAAGAGGGAGCAGTCCATCAGCTCCACAAACATAGATAAAACCACCCATTCCCTGGCCTCCACAATGAAGAGGTACCCCAGAACTTGCTGCACTTCTGGCAAATTCTAGAGATTCACAACCTCTGTCTCAAGACCGTAAGGGATTTCTTTTTAATCCCTACTCACACCAGTGACCGTAAGAAGTCCCCTACTCTAATTCTTCATCCTTCAGACTTTAATTCTAATTCCCATTGACAATAAAGTATCAAAATTCCTCCCTCCAACACCCTGCACTGCCACTTCGCTTCTCCACAGCACCTATAACCGCTTGACATGTATTTTAGTAATTTAAGTATAATGTAAACTAGAACCTAAGGTTCATGAGGGCAGAGATTTTTGTGTCTGATGAAGTGTTGGATCCCTGGCACCTGTAATAATGCCTGGCACATAGCAGGTGCTCAACTATTTGTTAAAGAAGTAGGATAAATAGCAAATAAAGATGGAAAAGAGCAAGAGCCACCCAAGGAGAAAGTAAGGCCACCTTTTATAAATTGACAAAAAGAACAGAGGTCGTATTTGTGATGCTGAAGCACACAATTATGAGTTAAGAAAAACCTAAGTTAAAATACTGGTTCTGGGCGGGCACAGTGGCTCGCGCCTGTAACCCCAGCACTTTGGGAGGCCGAGGCAGGTGGATCACGAGGTCAAGAGATTGAGACCATTCTGGCCAACATAGTGAAACCCCGTCTGTCCTAAAAATATAAAACTTAGCTGGGCATGGTGGCACACGCCTGTAGTCCCAGCTACTCGGAAGGCTGAGTAAGGAGAATTGGCTGAACTCGAGAGGCAGAGCTTGCAGTCAGCCGAGATCGTGCCACTGCACTCCAGCCTGGCAACAGAGCAAGACTCCATCTCAAAAAAAAAAAAAAAGGCCGGGCGCGGTGGCTCACGCTTGTAATCCCAGCACTTTGGGAGGCCGAGACGGGCGGATCACAAGGTCAGGAGATCGAGACCACAGTGAAACCCCGTCTCTACTAAAAATACAAAAAATTAGCCGGGCGCGGTGGTGGGCGCCTGTAGTCCCAGCTACTCAGGAGGCTGAGGCAGGAGAATGGCGTGAACCCGGGAGGCAGAGCTTGCAGTGAGCTGAGATCCGGCCACTGCACTCCAGCCTGGGCGACAGAGCGAGACTCTGTCTCAAAAAAAAAAAAAAAAAAAAATACTGCTTCTACTACTAATAGTATGAGCCTGTCACACCGAGCCTCAGTTTCCATAGAGGTGGTTATACTATCGATCTCATAGAGCTAGTGTACAAACTACTGAGGACTATATATAAAACATTTAACTATACACAAAAAACATTATAAGCACCCAGTAGTTACAGTTTTTCAAAAACTAACTTCAAATTCAAAAAAATTTAAGTTATTAACAGATTTAAGTAATCCAAATTAAAATACTTCATACTATCTCTACTTCTTGGCTTATGTCTATAGTGCCTGTATGAATTAATTTGGTTGTTAGTTGGGAAACACTTTACTGAGGAAAAAATAAATTAATTTCCTAATTTCACATTCTAAGTTGTTAATATCTAAATAAAAGCAAAATAGCACTTTGAATAAAAATTCTTTATATATCACAAAAAGGAATAAAATGTACACATTTTTATCTCATTTTATCATCCTAACAATTCTATAAGATAGATAGAATAAGGATTATTACCCCATTTGAAATAAGATACATATTGCCTGGTATTTGGTACAAAGGCATTCAGTTTGTCTCCTTCTTTTATAGAATTGACGAGCCCAGATCCTTGTCCAATTACCAACAGCGCAGGTTGGTGGATGCAAGTTCAAGGATGCTTGTATTTTTGAGACAGGTTCTTGCTGTGTCGCCCAGGCTGGAATGTGGTAGTGTGATCACAGCTCACTGCAGCCTCAAACTCCCGGGCTCAGGTGATCCTCCTATCTCCGCCTCCTGAGTAGCTAGGACCACAAGTGTGTGCCACCACACCTAGCTAATCTTTTTTAAAAATTTCTCAGCTGGGCGCAGTGGCTCACACCTGTAATCCCAGCACTTTGGGAGGCTGAGGCGGGCAGATCACGAGGTCAGGAGATCGAGACCATCCTGGCTAACATGGTGAAACCCTGTCTCTACTAAAAAAAAAAAAAAAAAAAATTAGCCAAGTATGGTGGTGGGCGCCTGTAGTCCCAGCTACTTGGGAGACTGAGGCAGGCAGGAGAACTGCATGAACCTGGGAGGCGGAGGTTGCAGTGAGCCGACATCATACCACTGCACTCCAGCCTGGGCAACAGAGCGAGACTCTGTCTCAAAATAATAATAATAATAAAATTTTTTAAAAAATTCTCAGCCATCCAAAGTGCTGGGATCACAGGCATAAGTCACTGTACCCAGACTTAACTCTCTTTCAAAAAAGTCAAGTCACTTAAGGTGATAGACAATTATGTTCACTTATACAGCTGCCTCCATCACACCTAAAAGTTCAATTATGCTTCATTTTCATTATATCTACTCTCACTACTTTTATTCTTACAGAGACATTAAAGATCACTAGAGATTTTTATTGTAAATTGGTATCATATACCAAAACTCTATGAACTTTTTGCCTGCTCTGTGCCGTAAGTGCCAATTTTATGCTCAATTATGTACCCCAGTATAAAACGCATCTCAATATTGCTAAATAAAGGTTCACATTTAGCCAGGAGCAGTGGTTCATGTCTGTTATCCCAACAACTTGGGAGGCTGAGGTGGGAGGGTCGCTTGAGACCAGGATATCAAGACCAGCCTGGGCAATATAGTTAGATCCCATCTCTAAAATAAGATATTTAAAAATTAGTTAAGTGTGGTGGTGTGTGCCTGTAGTGCCAGCTACTTGGGAGGCTGAGCCAGAGGACTGCTTGAGTCCAGGGGTTCTAGGCTGCAGTGAACTATGATGGAGCCACTGCACTCCAGCCTAAGTGACTGACTGAGACCCCGTCTCAAGAAAAAAAAAAAAAAAAATTCACATTCATTCTCAATGTCCTCTTAAGCACTGTCGTTAATGGAGTGAAATGGAAAGAACTGGCCATGATAAAACCTCTTTTAAGAGTCCTTCAAAGGCAGTCAGTTCTTCAATAATCAGCGTTTACTTTTTTAAAAACTTGAACTTTTTCTTTTGAGACAGAGTACTATCAGATATTAATATTGTGTCTAGCTAACTAACATCTGAGAAGTAACAAACAGTGACATGCAGTGGCATGGATTTGCTAATGTGCAATTAGCAGAGGCAAAACCACCTCCCAGTAAGTGACCTACCTAGCTTAATAAGAGGTATGGGTGGTAGTAATAATTGAACCTGACACACTTGAGACAAAATGTGCTAGTGCCTCGTCCAAAGCTTGGTTAACTTTTATTTCTTTGGTTTTCTTGAGATTTTCTTCTTGAAATAGTAGTATTAATGCCTCCACTTCTACCACTTCAATGGAACTCCCCACTGTTCTATTGAGCCCCTCTCAAAAATACTACCCCTTTACTTCTCACTTTCACTGAACCTCTTAAAAACCATCAACACTACAAAATTTCACAACCCAAATAACTATTTCAGTTCTTATCTTACTTCCACCTGCTGAAGTAAATGAAAATGCTGGCCATATTCTTATTCTGAAACTCTTATCCTTTTGCATCCATTTCCTACCTCTATCTTTTCTTAGTTCTCATTTAGGCTCCTTTTCTTCTGTTTTTAAAATTACATCATCATCCCTCTTTTCCCTGGCTATGTCATTAGCTAACATGGGTACAGCTTTCTATTGTATGCTGATAATACTCTAGCACTATCTTTTCCCTTGAATTTCACACGGGTATTTGTGTTATATTTTCTTTTTCTTCTATTCAGTATCAAAGAATCTGATATATGCCAGACACCAGGTATAGTGTTACGGTGAGGAATAAAAGATACTCCTTACCTTTGACAGGCCTACGGTTCTAGGGAAAACAGACTAGTAAACAGATAAGTATAGCGCTTGTTATAACAGAGGTGTGTAAAGGGTGTTATAAGAATACACAGCAGGGCTCTACTATATGTGTCCTATGGTCATCTCAAAACCAATTCCTTGCATCCAAAACTAAACCATTTAACCCCCAGGTGTCAGCAGATTCTTCTTCCTAGATTCTCTATCCTGGGTTCTCTATCCTGGTTAACAGCCACAGATTGAAAATAACATCAAAGAAAGAAAAAAGAAAGGAAAAAAAGGCACAAGAAACCAAACCAAAACAAATCTTGAATCCTCCTTTTCTTACCCTCCCTTGGAATAATGGATTTTAGTTCTAAAACATATCCCAAATCTCTTCCTTCTTCACCATCCCTCATGTCATTGACTTGTATTTTATTCTCTTTCAACCTCACTATAACAAACATCTTTCATTCTAGACTCTTTCTAGTCATTGATTATTTAGCCCCCAAAGTTAATTTATAAAACTTAGATCTGATCATATATCCCATCCCTCCCCCTTCCTCAAAACTATTTATTGCTTCTGACTAAAAATACAATAAAATCCTAAATCCTTATATTATTTAGTTCTTCAAAAATCTGGAGCCAATTTCCATTCTAGTCTTATCTTCTTCTGTCACACCATACGATATACACAAGTATGTCATGCATTTTAATGCTCTCAAGCCTTTTCCTATGCTGCTTGCTCAGCTGGGAATGTGTTTTTGTTTCCCCAATCAGCCGTTCTCCACCAACAGCAACCTAATAATACAATCAAGTACTCAACCTCCCCCTTTCCCTTCTGCAATGCTCATTATTTTCTTCTAGGGCTCCTCAGGCTTTTTGTTTTTTAGTTCTATCACAGAATTACAGCATTTACCACACAGTAAAGTAACATCAACACTTTTTTCCTTTCTTTTTTTTTTAAACAGAGTCTTCCCTTGTCACCCAGGCTGGATGCAGTGGTATGATCTTGGCTCACTGTAACCTCTGCCTCCAGGGTTCAAGCGATTCTCCTGCCTCAGCCTCCTGAATAGCTGGGATTATAGGCACGCACCACCACGCCCAGCTAATTTTTGCTTTTGTTTTGTTGTTGTTGTTTTTGAGATGGAGTTTTGCTCTTGTTGCCCAGGCTGGAGTGCAATGGTGTGATCTCAGCTTGCTGTAACCTCCACCTCCCGTGTTCAAGCTATTCTCCTGCCTAGGATCCCAAGTAGCTGGGACTACAGGCGCCCATCACCACGCCTGGCTAATTTTTATATTTTTCGCACAGATGGGGTTTCACCATGTCGGGCCAGGCTGGTCTCGAACTCCTAACTTCAGGGGATCCACCCGCCTCGGTCTCCCAAAATGCTGGGATTACAGGCATGAGCCACCGCAGCTGGCTGTAATTTTTGTATTTTTAGTAGACGAGGTTTCACCATGTTGACCAAGCTGGTCTCGAACTCCTGATCTCAAATGATCCACCTGCCTCGTCCTCCCAAAGTGCTGGATTACAGGCATGAGCCACTGCACCTGGCCCAATGCTTGCTTTCCACTCCACGATATTGATCAATCCATTCATTCCAGAAGCAATTACTGAGTATAAACCACCATGTCAAATGCTGGGAGTATCATGGGCACAAATAGTCCCCCTGAACTACTTGTGGACGGGGGTCTTATGTTTTACTCATATTAATTTCATATCCTTACTTACGGGCAGTGTTCAATATTTGGTTGAATATACTTCATCGCTGTTTAACTAGTAGGGTCTAAGTAATATGAGGAAAAGAAACTAATATGCTACTCTACATGCATGTATTAGGGATGTGGACATGAAGACTAAAATGAACAGGCTTTAAAAAAAAGCTACCCTTGAGTGTACCTGACTGACTCTTCATCAAATCCCCAACTGTCATGACCAAAAAACAATTAACAACCCAGTCACAAAAAATATACCTTGGGTTCCCTTTGGACCAAACACTAACCACTTCCCTCCCAATCCCCATCATTTTTTTTGCTCAACCAGTGAAGAAATGGGTACAGCTATAGGGAATCTTAAGCAAAATGACTAAATCATCTTGCTAAATCTAAAGACAAAACAATACTTATTACTTCTTGAGTGTCAATTATACGCTCAACATGGTAGAAACAAGTTTTACATGCATTATTACTAATCTTCACAGTAACCTTGCCAGATGGGTATTAACTTCATATGACAGACAAACTGAGGTTTGGGCAGGCTGAGTAACTCACTTAAGTCCACAGAGAAAATTGTGGAACTTGATCCAAACCCAGGTATCTAGGTGTCTCTATCCTTTTCTGGATTGCATCTCTCTCCTTCCTGATGTCGCTATCTCCATCCTCTCCCCATTCCAATCCATCCTCTATGCTGTTCCCAGTTGTACCCTTCTAAAACACAAATCTGATAAGTTTACTCTCTGTTTAGAAAAAGACAGGATGTAGCAAAAGAATCAAGTCTGAAAGATGCTGTAGCAGGACAATTCCTGTGGGTTTGTAGCTCTTTAAAATTAAACAAGCAGGATACAAAGAAGCTATAAAAATCACATTGCGTTAGTCTCAGCTTTTGTGTGTGTGTGTGTGTGTGTGTGTGTGTGTTTTCCTGGCTCTGAACTTTGTTTCGCTGCACTGGTTTTCACATGAATTTCACACAGCCTATCTCTGGAAAGGGTGGAACAAATCTAACAAAACTCAATGGAACACCATCCCTTCTTTATAAAAATAAATTCCTTTCCACCACTACTAACTGCCAGACAATAGATGTCTTTGTTTTCATTCTGACTCTGAATTTTAGGGTTATTTCTTTGAATTATTTTAGTGAGCTAAAACAACTGTAATAATTTAAGCTTTCTGATTAATTTCAGGTTAGATTAAAAAACCAAAACCAAAAGAATCAAAACAATCATCTTGGGCCCCTACTTGCACTTAAAGGCAAGAAAAACTAGCTTACCTAAAACTCACTTTTAGGCAAATATGAGCCTACCATAACTGTGACAATTTACTTCTTTAAACTATTAAATCACTTTTAGTTCTAGATTAACTAAAAAAGATATATGAATTAAACAAATACAGGAAATTATAAAACAAGACTTTAAAAATACTTTTTATAAGTTGTAATCTTTTTGCATTGTGTTTAAGTAATAACACAAACATTACCATCTTAGCTACGGAAGTGTACAATTCTGTGTCAATAAATACATTTACATTGTCATGCAACCATCACCATCATCTATCCTTAGAACATTTCCTTTCCTCCCCAACTGAAACTCTGTGCCCATTAACACTAACTCCCTATTCTCCTCCTCCTCCAAAAACCACTATTCTACTTTCTGACTCTAAGAAATTGACTGCCCTAGGTGCATCATATAAACAGTGGAATTACATAATATTTATCATTTTGTAACTGGTTTATTTCATTTAGTACAATGTCTTCAAGGTTTACTAATATTGTAGCATGTGTCAGAATTTCCCTCAAGGCTGAATATTTCATTGTATGTATACCACATTTACCCTTCAATAAAAGCAAAAGTTTCAAAATAATTATAACTTTATAGGATCTTTAAAGGGGTATCAGGTGTTTTCCATTACAGTTCCATGAGGTAGACATAAGTAGCTCCATATTTAAAAATGGAGTTTCTGAGGGTAAGCTACTTAATCTCTCTTTCTCAGAGACTTGGGATATCCATGACTTTCTCACCCCAAAATTCATACTCTCCCCACTTTATCTTGATACTTCATACTTTTTTTTTTTTTTTTTTTTTTTTTTTGAGACGGAGTCTCGCTCTGTCGCCCAGGCTGGAGTGCAGTGGCCGGATCTCAGCTCACTGCAAGCTCCGCCTCCCCA
>NC_045447.1:15670815-15782022 GCF_002776525.5 Piliocolobus tephrosceles
CTCTGTCGCCCAGGCTGGAGTGCAGTGGCCGGATCTCAGCTCACTGCAAGCTCCGCCTCCCGGGTTTACGCCATTCTCCTGCCTCAGCCTCCCGAGTAGCTGGGACTACAGGCACCAGCCACCTCGCCCGGCTAGCTTTTTGTATTTTTCAGTAGAGACGGGGTTTCATCGTGTTAGCCAGGATGGTCTCGAACTCCTGACCTCATGATCCGCCCGTCTCGGCCTCCCAAAGTGCTGGGATTACAGGCTTGAGCCACCACGCCCGGCCGATACTTCATACTTCTAATGAAAGGTACAAGAGGTAAGAAGTGGGGATGAAATGTGCGTAAAACAATTCATTTAACTCTGTTAATTATGAGTGCGATAATGCTGACACTTGAAAAAATAAAATCTTGCCAATGGTTTTCTCATGTTCCTGTGGATGTATCAGGAAGCACAGTTTAATTTTTTCCAGAACTCTACATATGCTGGCTTAACACCATTTCAACACAATATCTGTGAAACTAAATATTTAAATTGTTATTTGGATTCCCTGGGAACACAGGGAAAGTTAGCTTAATGTTAATGTACGACTCCTTCACAAGGTCAGATTATATTCCCGACCTTGCTCGTATGGATTTTAAAAATCATTCTTTACTTTTTCTGAACAGATTTCAAAGTATAATTTACATATGAGTATTTTTAAGCAATGCAGGGTTAGCCAAAGACTTTTCCTCTTTTTAGGAAATTGGTCAATATAGTTCTTTCTCATCTACAATCAAGAAAATCTATTTAAGTAAGCTGCTTAAAAAAAGAAAAAGAAATAATCTATTCCAGTTAGAATATGCATCTGTTTACATTCAGATCTAAAATGTATTATTCACTTCTCTTTAATCTACATGAATTTAACACTAAGCAAGCAAATCATTCAATAGATGATCAAAGTCTAAGATAAATGCAGTAATATAATTTGTGTTTTCTATGACCTGTTTGATTTTCAGGGGAATACATGTAGGCAACCATAAATGTCTGGCAGAAGACACATGTTTTCTGTGCCTTCCAGTATGCTCTTATTATCCTTGATGATAGTTAAAATATATTCCCAAAGCTGGTCCAAAGGTAGTGAATTATCTTGATTGTTCACTACCTTTGTAGAGTTTGTTCTGTAACTACAGAACAAACTCCTTGTTCTACTCTTTTCTCCCTTCTCACTACTCACTACTAGTCTTAAAAAATAAAATATATTCCCAAAGAAGGATTCTGCATATAATTTCCTTAACTGATATAAGATCATCCTCAGAAAATGGAAAACAAAATTATAAACCATAGGTTGTTGGTTACAGTTACCAAAATGTATAAATAAGGGAAAACGGAAGAAAGTTTTAAAACAGTCAAACTGCTGTTAAGGTTTGACTTAGTAACATTATGTTAAAGTTACCACATAAATTCATTTGTTAATGTACCTTCAGAAATGCCAGATTTAGGTACAGAGAAAAATTTATTTCCACAAAGATTTACAGAACCCAAGGAGTAGTAGTTTATAACACAAATGCTCATACAACCTTAACAGGAAATACATAACAACTATGCATTAATTCTTGGGGAGGTATACAAATAAGAAGACATATTTCTCATACTTTACAGACAAATACATACTATTTAATGTCGGACAGGAGCTTAAAAGTAGGATTAGGGCTTTATTTTACTGTATAGTGATCAGAAAAAGGGATTTAGGTGGAAAAGTCTGATGGAAAACAATCTTCAAAACATTCTCACTGAGTACCTGAGAACATTATGGTTGATTTGGAAAGAGGAAGGAAACTTCCAGGCCAAATTCTATAAACTAATGTGTTCAACACTTGCACACTTCCATATTTGGTCTTGGCACATGAAGAGAAACAAGGCTATTAGGGTCAACGTGAATGGTTACAATGTAAGCTTAAATGTCTATCCAATGTTGTTCTGATTTACAAGGTTTCTAAACAATAATGATCTCAGGATCAACACAAAACTGAGAGGGGTTAGGGTGGTAGGGATGACTAGATAACTGGTTTATGCTTAAAAAAAAAAAAAAAAGCAACAGCTGTGATGTTTATATGGTGTTTTCTCAGGTATACCCAGGGGCATCAAGTCCTGAGCCTTGAATTTTTTTTGCTGGGATCTAACTATGGAAATTCAGTAAAACAAGGCAACTACATACAAAGCACCAAAATGTCATGCTAAACTCTGCTTTATGTACATTAAATTCACTTCTTAAACATTTGAGTTCTATCTCCAAGAAACATTATTTAACAAACTATAGGAACGATCCCTGAAGTACAGTCTCGCTAAGAAAGATTATTTAGGCCAGGCGTGGTGGCTCACTCCTGTAATCCCAGCACTTTGGGAGGCCCAGGCAGGTGGATTACCTGAGGTCAGGAGTTCACGACCAGCCTGGCTAACATAGTGAAAACCCATCTCTACTAAAAATAAAAACAAAATTATCTGGGTGTGGTGGCACGCACCTATAGTCCTAGCTACTTGGGAAGCTGAGGCACGAGAATCTCTTGAACCTGGGAGGCGGAGGTTGCAGTGAGCTGAGATGGCGCCACTGCACTCTAGCCTGGGAGATTGCAGTGAGCTGAGATCGCACCACCGCACTCCAGCCTGGGCGACAGAGCGAGACTCCATTTAAAACAAAAAAAAGAAAAGAAAAGATTACTTAAGAGTGTTGTCACGCTGTCACTTTGGGAGGCTAGGGTGGGAGGACTGCTTGAGGCCAGGTGTTTGATAACAGCCTGGGCCACATAGTAAAACCCAGTCTCTACAAACAATAGCAAAATTAACTTGGTATGGTGGCAGGTGCCTGCAGTCCTAGCTATTTGGGTGGCTGAAGCAGGAGGATCACTGGTGCCCAGAAGTTCAAGGTTGAGGTGAGCTATGACAGCATTACTACACTCCAGTCTGGGAAAAAGAACAAGACCCTATCTCTTAAAAAAAAAAAAAAAAAAAAAAGTGTGTTGTATTCATTTATTCCACATGCTTGAGAAGTCTAATGATATCTGATTATATTGAAATTACAAAGATAACATTATGGGCAGCCTATGTCAGAACCTTAGCAAACCAGTGTTTTCACAAAGATACTCAACTGTAGCACCAATTTAAACTATTTTCTGAAACCTGTATTCAAAGGCTCCTTGTTAAAACTAGGCGGAAATAGTGAGACCTCCAAAGGAGGCTTTACTTTAGCTGGAAATATACTGAATAAAAAACAGACTTATTTAAAAGAAGCTGGGCTACAAAGTTCAGTTAATATATTGTGTGGAAAACCATGTCCCCTCATGCAGATAAAGTGCATAACACAATTCTCTCAATATGCAGCAGAAAAGGTAGGAAAACAGGTGTCTCTGTTCCCACTACATTACTACAACACTTGTAAACTGCAAACAAAATACTATGCCAAAAATACCAAAATGCACACAGCTGACAGGTTAACTTTCCAAACAAATATATACCTATTAATGTCAATGTGTTAACTGTAAACTGAATTATAACACTGAAACAATTAAAAGAAAGAGTGGCCGGGTGCAGTGGCTCATGCCTGTAATCCCTGCACTTTGGAAGTCTGAGGCAGGTGAATCACCTGAGGTCAGGAGTTCAAGACCAGTCTGGACAACATGATGAAACCCCATCTCTACTAAAAATACAAAAAATTAGCTGGGCCTGGTGGCGGGAGCCTGTAATCCCAGGCTGAGTCAGGAGAATTGCTTGAACCCAGGAGGCAGAGGTTGGAATGAGCCAAGATTGCTCCAGCGTGGGCAACAAGAGCAAAACTCTGTCTCAAAAAAAGAAAGGAAAAAAAGAAAGAAAGAAAAAGAAAGAAAGAAAGAAAGTGCACCACAACATGACTATAACTCAGTTTTTTGTTTTTTTTAATGGGAACTGGCTGTGTCACCCAGGTGACACCCATCATAGCTTACTGCAGTCTGGAACTTCTCAAGTGGTCCTCCCACCTCAGACTCCCAAAGTGTTGGGATTACAAGCATGAATCACTGTATGCCACTAATATTTCAACTTTATGAATCCGAGTTATTATCTTGAATTCAAGTTACATGTGAATTTTAAATGTTACCAATATATACAAATCAATCATGGATTGAAATTTTATTAATACAAAGTTAAGTCTACAAAGAAAGATTTAAAAAGACTTCTCTTCCCTATTTTTGTTTTTTGTTTTTGTTTTGTTTTTTTTGAGAAGAGTCTCACTCTGTTGCCCAGGTTGGAGTGCAGTGGCCAATCTCGGCCCACTGCAACCTCTGCCTCCTGGGTTCAAGCGATTCTCCTGCCTCAGCTTTCCGATTAGCTGGGACTACAGGCGCCTGTCACCACGCCCGTCTAATTTTTGTATTTTTAGTAGAGATGGGGTTTCACTATATTGGACAGGTTGGTCTCGAACTCTTGACCTGGTGATCCACCCGCCTCAGCCTCCCAAAATGCTGGATTACAGGCGTGAGCTACCGCACCCGGTCCCTATTTTCAGTTTTTATAAGGAAGCTCTAGTTAAGTCTTCAACACATATTAAATAGCACCTTATACAAACCTGAACTAAGGCAACAGGTCCTTCGTTTAAAAAAAAAAGTTGGATGAGCCATCCTTGGTACCTAAGCTTTTTTTCCCAACTACTTTTCAAACATCAGTTTAATGTTACAAACACAATTCCATTCACCTTCCATTGTTTTTTTTTTTCTTCCGAAACAAAAACAGCTGGAAACTCACTCACTGTGTACTTACTACTCCAGGCACATGTTTGTAAATACATGTGAACAGAAATATAAAAGGAATTGTGAAACCCTGTCCCTAACAGGTTTTTTTCCCCTGACAAAAAGCCAACGAAAGTCAAAAGCCCTCAAATTCAAGTTGCAACATGATTTAAAACTAACGGAGCACCAGTATCGGGAACACTAGTAGTATGATCACTCAACACGATCTCCTAGGACATTTGTTTCCAAAAAAGAATTCTCGAGTAACCAAAGATATGCAGATGCGTGAAACGCAGGAGCAGATGATAAACAGTCTGGATGTAGGAGAGTAGAGACCAAAGTACTACCAGGCAAGGGACAGCGAACTCCTGAAGTCTTGAGGTTATTCTTTGGTTCGACACGTAAAACCGTTAAGGGTGTGGATAATCAAAGGACACAGCGATGAGGTACTGGGGCAGCTGCTTCAAGATGAGAAGACTGGGATGCCAAGGACACTTTAATTGCAGACGGGGAAATGAGACAGAAAGACCAACCTGAGATGGCAAAGTAACAGTGAAAACTAGCAAATCTTTGAAATTTAGGCGCAGCCCAGGACAGCCTGAGGCCCAAGATAGCTTAAGACACAGATACGGGCCTAGTGGGCAATGGGGAGAAACTGAGGCGTGGGGGGGAGCGGCTGGATTCCCAAATAGGACCAAGCCTAAAACATTAAAGTCAAGACACAAACCAGCTTTGCAGAGGGACCAGAGGGAGGGCCAAATACGCAAGACTCAGAAGACCGGCACCCACCCAGACAGGGGGAACCGGTTTGGGCAGGGGCTCCCAAGAGCGGCCCAGCCTGCGCATGCGCCCTCTCCCCTCCGTCGCAGCTCCCCCTCCCCCCAATCACGGCTCCCCTCAGAACTCGGCCCGTCGAGGGAGCTGAGCGGAGCTCTACTGGCCCGACCCCGCGGGATGAGAAGACGGTTTGGCTCTCCGCAGCGGCCGTCGGAAAATACCCCTGGGGTTGGTAGGTAGGAGAGTGGGAGGAGGAGGAGGGGAAACGCGGCCCTACCCGACCCGCCGTCTCCTCCTCCGCCGCCCGCCGCTCGCCGTCCCGGAGGCTCCACCGCCTGGGCCTCCCAAGCCGCCCTTTCCCCGCCCCCCTAGCCCCTTACTCACGTGAGCGCGACTTCTTCCGCCCTCCGCCCCGCCCCCTGCCCGTCTCATAGGTCGGCGACCACGACGAGCGACCCTATTGGCCCAATACCGGGAAGCGAGGCGGAGCTTCCTCTTTCCGAGCCCTACTTGGGTTTTCAGGGCGCCTCAGGACTGTGCGCCTGCGCGAAGTGCACAGGCTGTGAGCTGGACCTCGGCTGCGCTCTGTATCTGGAGTTGGACAGGCGGCCGGGACTGGGGACTGTGGAAGCGGACTGGGTAGTACCTGTTGAGCCTAACAAAGGGTACAACCCCAGAGTACTGGTGCTTGAGCAAGGAATCTCCCTGCTTATCTTTCATGTGCAAGTCCTGTTTGAAAATCAGTACTTCTGGCCGGGCGCGGTGGCTCAAGCCTGTAATCCCAGCACTTCGGGAGGCCGAGACGGGCGGATCACGAGGTCAGGAGATCGAGACCATCCTGGCTAACACGGTGAAACCCCGTCTCTACTAAAATTACATAAAATTAGCCGGGCGAGGTGGCCGGCGCCTGTGGTCCCAGCTACTCGGGAGGCTGAGGCAGGAGAATAGCGTGAACCCGGGAGGCAGAGGTTGCAGTGAGCTGAGATCCGGCCACTGCACTGCAGCCTGGGCGACAGAGCGAGACTCCGTCTCAAAAAAAAAAAAAAAAGAAAGAAAGAAAGAAAATCAGTACTTCACAGCGTAATAAAATTCACTTGGCATTTATTGAGGACGCACGGTGTGTCAGGGATTGTGATGGGTCTTTATGTGGCTGTCTCATTTCAGCTTTACCACAAACCTGTGAGAATGGTACGATTTTTCTCATTTTATAAAGTAATTTAGCTTTATAAAATGAGTCTAGACCAGAATTCTAGACCAGAATCCAGTCTAGAAGTCAAAACTTTCGACTGCCAAGTGCTAAAACCACTGGTACAACATAGCTGCCTAAAGGCATTTAAGGCACACAAGAGGACAGAAATGCACAAGGTTATATCAGATTGTGATTCACAGATGAGATTTTTATTTTAACATCATTCAAAGGTGAAACACAGCAACAGCAATATAATGAAGTTTAAAGTCCCTGTCCTCAATGAATGTACAATGTAGTGGGGAACAAAAACAATGATTATTAAAGTGCTAGTTAAGTCTTATTTTTAAAGAGACCCTATCTTGTCCAGGCTGCAGTGCAGTGGCTATTCAGAGACGATCGTATCCTGGGCCTCGAACTTCTGGGCACAAGCTCTCCTACCACCTCAGCTTCCTGAGTAGCTGGGACTGTATGTAGCCATGCACCACCGCACCTGGCTCTTAAGACGTGATAATTTATAAAATAATTCTACAGCCTCTTCCTTTCTCTTCCCCTTTCTTTATTCCAACTGGCATATGCTCTTTTCCTGGTGAATGAGTCATCTACAGTGTTTTCTGGTGGATAATGCATCCCGATCAACCAGAGAAAAAACAGTAAGAAAAAGCTGTGTTCTGTTACAATCCCTCTGTGATTTGTCTAATACAACAGAAGTGGCTGTACCCCTGCAGAAAAAGAGTTTCGCTTCCTTTCTCCTTATACAGTTACAAAATATCCATTTCAAGATATTCAAAGAATAAAGTATTAGGGAGAAAGTAATACTTTCTCCCAACAAAACCACTTTTAACGTTTTGGTGCCCTTTCATGTATTTCTTGATTCATGTACACCCCAAATATTTATGTAAATCTTAACATACATTTTTAAATAAAATTGTACTATACAATCAGTACAACATGCCTTGGAGAATACAGACAAGCTGAAATAAAATTTTTTTTTTTTTTTTTTTGAGACGGAGTCTCGCTGTGTCGCCCAGGCTGGAGTGCAGTGGCCGGATCTCAGCTCACTGCAAGCTCCGCCTCCCGGGTTCACGCCATTCTCCTGCCTCAGCCTCCCCAGTAGCTGGGACTACAGGCGCCCACTACCTCGCCCGGCTAGTTTTCTGTATTTTAGTAGAGACGGGGGTTTCACCGTGTTAGCCAGGATGGTCTCGATCTCCTGACCTCGTGATCCGCCTGTCTCGGCCTCCCAAAGTGCTGGGATTACAGGCTTGAGCCACCGCGCCCGGCCAAAAAAAATTTTTTTTTTAAATAAAGGCCAGGCTCATGCCTGTAATTTTAACACTTTCGGAGGCCGAGGTGGGAGGATGGCTTGTGCCTAGGAGTTTGAGACCAGCCTGGGCAACATAGTGAGACCCTGTCTCTATGTTTTAATGAAAAACAAAAAACATGGCATTCTCAGCACCAATGTTAATACTTTACAGTATATCCTTGTGTGTGTGTGTATTTTTTTTTTCAAAATGAGATCACTTTAGTCATCTCCTTTTTCAATTAAAAATATCTACCTTATTTCAGTACATTTTCTTCTCACCTAATTTCTAGATCATATTCACATTTTCTGTCAACCTAAAGTTATTTTTACAGTTGGCTTTCTTAAATGAGTAATATTACAGGAAAATTTCCTCTCATATAATACCTAACTACAATCAAATATTCTGTTGACCAAATTATATTTTTCTACAACCAGTATTCCCAAATCAGTATCCAATTCAGGACCATAAATTCCATCTGGTTACATTCCTTGATTTTTTAATTATGGCACTTAAAAAAAATTAAAAGATTCTTGTTCACTGTAGAAATCAGGCCACTTGAAGTGCAAAATGTTTTTATCTGAGTGGTTGCTTCCTCATGAAGTCATTGAGCTTGTTCCTACAAGCCTTGTATTTCTTGAACAAGAAAGTTATATTGGAAGACTCAGTGGATTCAAGTCAAACATATCAGACTAGTACACCTCACAAGTGACAGGTTATACTTTATGTTTCATTATATTACATACAATGTGATGAATCTAACCTGTTAGATGTTATGTTAGATATATAACA
Organism: Piliocolobus tephrosceles; assembly: GCF_002776525.5. Lineage (NCBI taxonomy): Eukaryota > Metazoa > Chordata > Mammalia > Primates > Cercopithecidae > Piliocolobus > Piliocolobus tephrosceles. Next base: position 15,679,593 of record NC_045447.1, read on the forward strand.
TTGTATCTACAATAGATGCAACATTTACGGTATCTTACAGAATTATGCTAATATTGACCACTGGATTAGTGATGATATACATGTTGTTTTTATCATCTAATTCATTTTAAAAATAGACTATAGTCTGTTTCAATGCCTACCAATGCTATATGTTGATATCCCACTCACAGAAAATGAATTTTGGTTTCCAAATATGCTCAACTTTTTTTCAGTAAGTGACTTTGTACCCAAGAAAATGTGGTTACAGTATATGAATGGAATGTGGGGCTGGTGTGAAATAAAGCAATGTAGTAGGCTGGAGCCAAAATAGGAAGGTCCTTGAATGCTAAAATAAGGAAACTGAAGTTCACTCTATAGACACACGGGTGCCCTTGGATATTTTAAAGGACAGTGACAATATTAGATTTGGGTTTTTTTTAAAGATCACTCTAGTAAAACTAGAGCAGGGAAAAGAGGAGGTTGATAGAATAGTTTGGAAGCTGCCTAAGATGAAGAAGGCATGAGCTAAGGAAGCAGGGGGAAAGAAGAAGGAACAGGGTTCCATGGGTATTTTACAAAAAAATATATTCAAATTTGCTGGTTCCTTCTTCGGCTCATTCAAATCTGTTTTTGAACCCTTCTATGTAAATTTTTCATTTTAGTTACTGTATCTTTCAGGTCCAGAATTTCATTTCAGCTTTTTTTTTTTTTTTTTGATAGAGTCTCACTCTGTCACCCAGGCTGGAGTGCAGTGGTGCAATCTCGACAAACTGCAACCTCCAACTCCCGGGTTCAAGTGATTCTCCTGCCTCAGCCTCCCCAGTAGCTGGGATCACAGGCACGCCACCATGCCCGGCTAATTCTTGTATTTTTAGTAGAGATGGGGTTTCACCATGGAGGCCAGGCTGGTCTTGAACTCCTGACCTCATGATCCGCCTGCCTTTGCCTCCCAAAGTGCTGGGATTACAGGAATGAGCCATCGCGCCTGACCTCAGCTCCCTTTTATTTCTCTTTAATGATAGTCTAATTTTATTCATACATTGTTCTTCTGACTTCATTCAGGTCTTCCTTTAGTCCTTTTTGTTTGTTTGTTTTTTTGGAGACAGAGTCTCTGTCACTTAGGCTGGAGTGCAGTGGCAGGAACTTGGCTCACTGCAACTTCCGCCTCCCAGGTTCAAGCGATTCTCCTGTCTCAGCCTCCCGAGAAGCTGAGATTACAGGGGTACGCCACCAAGCCTGGCTAATTTTTGTATTTTAGTAGAGACAGGGTTTCACCATGTTGGCCAGGCTGGTCTCGAACTCCTGACCTCAGGTGATCCGCCCGCCTTGGCCTCCCAAAGTGTTGGGATTACAGGCGTGAGCCACCGCGCCCAGCCCTGTTAGTTCGTTGAACTACTTCAAAATAGTTTTAAAGCCTTTGTCTATTAAGTCAGATATCTATCTTGGCTTCTGTGGAAATAGTTGGAGTTGATTTATTTTGTTCTTCTGAATAGACCATACTTTCCTGTTTCTTTCCATGTCCTGTGATTTTTTTTCTATTTTTGAGATGGAGTCTTGCTCTGTCACCCAGGCTGGAGTGCAGTGGTGCGATCTTGGCTCACTACAAGCTCCGCCTCCTGGGTTCACGCCATTCTCCTGCCTCAACCTCCCGAGTAGCTGGGACTACAGGCGCCCGCCACCACGACCGGCTAATTTTTGGAATTTTTAGTAGAGACGGGGTTTTACCATGTTAGCCAGGATGGTCTCGATCTCCTGACCTCGTGATCCACCCGCCGCGGCCTCCTAAAGTGCTGGGATTCCAGGCGTGAGCCACCGCATCCGGCTGTGATTTTTTTTTTTTTTTAATTTTATTTTTCAACTGGAGATGGGGTCTGTATTGCCCAGTAACAACCAATTAAGTGAGACTACAACCACATGCCTTTAAATTTTTCTACAACCAGTATTCCCAAATCAGTATCCAATTCAGAACCATAAATTCCATCTGGTTACATTCCTTGACTTTTTAATTATGGCACTTAAAATAATTAAATTTTAAATCCTTATCATTTGTTGTTGTTGTTGAAAACTGAACATTTGAATCTTATAATGTGGTGAATCTGAAAATAAGATTCTCCTTCTGCCCCCATGTTTGCTGGGCTTTTGTAATTGTCTCTGTGCTGGGGATCAGGATCAGCCTCGGGTAAAAGCTTAAGGTTTTCTTAGGTCTTTTCTTAGCTGTGTCTTTCCCTGGTTATATGCAGTAGGCTTCTACTTTCCCCTGCCTAAGTGATTGCTTTTGAATATCCTAATCCTTCAATATCTGACTCATAAATGGGGTAAAAGGGAAAGCAAACAAACAAAACAGGTGCTATTCCTTTAAAACCCTTGGAAAGAGGTTCACCTGGTGAGGGGTCAAAACAGTGGCAACTTGCCTCTGCACCTGCAGCTCAGTCATCAGCAACCAGAGTATCGACAGCCAGTATTTGGAGGACAAAGTTCTTACTGCCCACCCAGCCTCCAGCAAGCCGCACCAGGAATGTGGATACAGCTGCGTGCTACAGTTTTAAGTAACACTGAATGAGTAGCTGCTATCACATTAAAAGCTGACATAGACTGAAATTAACCTCTATTTACCAGCCCAGCTCTCCCTTGGAAGGTGTAACAGCATTCGAATAGACTCCAGAGTTCCAACAGTTACTTCAGAGAGTTGCTGCTGGTACAACTGTTGTCTAGGTGGAGAGGTGGATTCCTTGTGACTCCTACTCCATCTGAAAAATAGAAAAAAGAATGAAGAAAAGTGAACAGTAAATAAAACCTAAGGGACCCTGTGAGATACCATCAGGAGGACAAACATAATGAATTGTGAGAGTTTCAAAGGAGAAGAAAGGGCAGAATATATTGCAAGAAATCATGGTCAAAACTCTCCAAACTTTATGAACAACAATGGTGTACAAATCCAAGAAGTTTATCAGACTCCTGATAGGAAATACTAAGAAACCACCAAATATATTATAATTAAGCTGTTAAAAACCAAAAAAAAAAAAAAACAGAGAGAATCCTGAAAGCAGCCAGAGATGAGCAACTTGTCCCATACAAAGGATTGCAATAAGATTATCAGCCAATAAAGAATCCTCAGAGGCTCGAAAGAAAAAAAAAACTGTCATGGAAAAATCTATATCTGGCAAAATTGTTCTTCAAAAATGAGGGTGAAGTTAAGACATTTCCTGAGAAAGACAAGCCAAGGGAGTTTGTTATCACCAGCATTCCTGCCCCTCAAGAAATGCTAAAGAGAAACCGACAGGTTGAAATGCAAGTACACTCAATAGTAACTCAAAGCCATACAGAGAAACAGAGATTCCTAGTAAGTCAAATACACTGGCAACTATAAAAGCAAGTATTATAATTATGATTTGTAACTCCACTTTTTATTTTCTCTGATTTAAAAGTCAAATGCATAAGAAATATTTATGTGGGCTCGGCGCAGTGGCTCATGTCTGTAACCCAGCACTTTGGGAGGCCAAGGTGGGTGGATCACCTGAGGTCAGGAGTTCGAGACCAGCCTGACCAATATTGGTGAAACCCCATCTCTACTAAGAATACAAAAAAATTAGCTGGACGTGGTGGTGGGTGCCTGTAATCCCAGCTACTCAGGAGGCTGAGGCAGGAGAATCACTTGAACCCGGGAGGCAGAGGTTGCAGTGAGCTGAGACTGTGCCATTGCACTCCAGCCTGGGTGACAGAGCGAGAGACTGTCTCAAAAAAAAAAAAATTATGTTATTGGATATACAATGTATAAAATGTTGTCTGTGACATCAGTAACAGAAAGGAAAGGGCAGAGCTTTACATGAGCAGAGTTTTTGTATGCTATTGAAGTTACTTGGTATCAATTCAAATTATATTGTTATAACTTTTGGATGTTGAGTGTAATACCTATGGTAACCACTAATAAAATATCTATAGAATATACACACAAAAGGAAACGAGAGGGGAATCAAAAGTTTCATGATAAAAAAAAGATCAACGAAACACTAACAGAAAAAAGCAGTAATGGAGGAAATGAGAATTTAAAAAAGCATATAAAACCCAAATAGAGAAGTGACAGATATAAATCCCACCTTATCAATAATTACTTTAAATCTAAACGGTTTAAACTCTCCAATCTAAAGACAGTAGGAGTCAAGGCTGGGTACAGTGGCTCATGCCTATAATCCCAGCACTGTGGGAGGCCAGCACAGGCGGATCCCTTGATAGGACCGCATGCCTGTGGTCCCATCATGCCAAGGTCCCATGAGCCAAGACTGTGCCACCGCACTCCAGCCTGGGCAACAGAGTGAGACTCTGTCGGGGAGGGGAGGGGAGGAGAGGGGAGGGTCAAGTGTGGTGTTGCATACCTGTAGTCCCAGCTACTTTGGGAGGCTGAGGTGAGAGGACCACTTGAGCTCAGGAGTTCAAGGCTTCAGTGAGCTATGATTGTGCCACTACAATCCAGCCTGGGCGACAGAGTGAGACCCTGTCTCTAAAATTATATTTATTTTTTAAAAAGAAAGGGCAAATTAATTTTAAAAATACACACAGAGTCCACATGATCCAACTAAATACTATCTACAAGAGAATCACTTGACATCCAAAGACACAAATAGCTTGAAAATAAAAGGTTAGAAAAAGAGCCAGGTACAGTGGCTCACACCTGCAGTCCCAGTACTTAGGGAGAACAAAGGTAACTTGAGGCCAGGAGTTCAAGACCAGCCTAAGGAACATAGCAAGGCCTGGTGTCTACCAAAAAAAATTTTTTTCAATAATTTAAGGAAAAAGGGCTGGACACAGTGGCTCACGCCTGTAATCCCAGCACTTTGGGAGGCCAAGGTGGGCAGATCACGAGGTCAGGAGTTTGAGACCAGCCTGGCCAATATGGTGAAACCCCATCTCTACTAAAACCACAAAAATTAACTGGGCATGGTGGCGTGCACCTGTAATCCCAGCTACTTGAGAGGCTGAGGCAGGAGAATCGCTTGAACCCAGGAGGTGGAGGTTGCAGTGAGCCGAGACTGCACCACTGCACTTCAGCCTGGGCGACAGAGGAAGACTCTGTCTCAGAAAATAATAATAATTTACAAAAAGTAGGCGGGCGTGGTGGCAGGCGCCTGTAATCCCAGCTACTCTGGAGCTGAGGCAGGAGAATCACTTGAACCCGGGAGGCGAAGGTGGCAGTGAGCTGAAATGGCACCACTGCACTCCAGCCTGGGTGACAAATTGAGACTCCCTCTCAAATAATAACAACAACAATAATAATAATTTGATGAAAAAAGATATAACATGCAAATAGTTACTGAAAAAGAACTGATGTAGTTATACTACGATTAGACAAAATAGATTTTAAAATTTAAAAAGTTATGAGAGATAAAGACATCATATATTAATAAAAGGCTCATTACAACAAGATTATATAAAAATTGTAGGCATTTACCTAGCTAGGAACAGACTCTCAAAATACATGAAGCAAAAATGGACAGAATTAAAAGAATAAACAGTTCTACAATAATAGTGGGAGACTACAATACCCCATTTTCAATAATGGGGAGAAGAATCAGATAGAAGATAAGTGAGGAAATAGAGAACTAAATATCATAATAAACCAGCTATACTTAGAAGACATATACAGAACAATCCACCCAGCAAGAGCAGAATATACATTCTTCTCTAAAGTACATGAGGAATTCACCAGACTGTATGCCACAATTCAAGTTTCATAATATTTTACAAGATAACTATCATACAAAGTATCTTCTCGGACCACACAGATGAAGTTAGAAATTAACAACAGAAGGATAACTGGAAAAGTCACAAATATCTGAAAGTTAAACAACACTCTTAACCACTGGGTCAAAGAAGAAATCAAGGTCGGGCACGGTGGCTCACACCTGTAATACCAGCACTTTGGGAGGCCAAAGCGGGTGGATCACCTGAGGTCGGGAGTTGGAGACCAGCCTGAACAACATGGAGAAACCCCGTCTCCATGTCTTTAAATATAAAATTAGCCCGGCGTGGTGGCACATGCCTGTAATCCCAGCTACTTGGGAGGCGAAAGCAGGAGAATAGCTTGAACCCAGGAGGCGGAGGTTGCGGTGAGCCGAGATCACACCATTGCACTCCAGCCTGGGCAACAAGAACAAAACTCCATCTCAAAAAAAAAAAAAAAAAAAAAAACCCAAAAACAAAAGAAATCAAAAGGGACATTAGAAAATACATAGAAATGAATGAAAATAACACAACATACAAAACTTATCAGCTGTAGTGAAAGCAGTGATCAAAGGGAAATTTATTGTTGTAAATAACTACATTAAAAAGAGGGAAAGGCTGGGAGCAGTGGCTCACACATGTAATCTCAGCACTTTGGGAGGCTAAGGAGGGCGGATCACTTGAACTCCAGAGTTCAAGACCATCGAGCTTTATACACTTTATAAATGATTGAAGTAATAAACATTACGCATCTTTTACCACAATAAAAAGCCTCTCACCACCACCAAAAACGAAAAGAATGGACAGAAACCAGTAAACTGGATTGGCAAGGAAAAGAACTCTAGAAGGATCCTCAAGTTTTCCGGTCTGGATAGGAGATGAGATGAACTGGAGATAATTAAAAGGTACATTCACATCAGAACAATCAATTGGAGATCTCGTCCATGTAGCTGGCTGAGTTGTGAATGGTCAGCATGAAGTAGGTAACGGAAGCCATGGGAATGCAAGAGATTGCCCTAGGAAGAACTCCAAGGCAAGATCCCTGAAAAACATCCAAAAGTGAGGGGCGAGCGTTCTGCTCCTCGGGCTCCCGAGCAACGAGTCTACACTCCTAGGCGAGGACTTACCAAAGTTTAAGTGCAGAGGAGCCCCTCAGGCCCAAGGAGGCAGCGAAGCGTCTAGGCCCAGCTGCAGAAGAGCCGCTGAGACGGGGGTCCCGGGCAGCAGGTCCCTGCAAGGAGCACAAGGCCTGAGCCGCAGACGCTAACTAGCTACTGCACCTCGGGTAGTAGGCAGTAAAGCTAACGCCGACAGTACGGCGCCCTCCGTCCGCGCCCCGCCCACAACGCAGAAATTCCCTCTCGGGGCCCCCGTTGTCCTCCGAGCCTTCCGATTGGCGGAGAGGACCATGGGACCTGGAAGTTATCTTTGTCCGGCCAGAGCTGCCCTTCCGGTTCCGTTGGGTCCCCCTTTGGCTCGGGTTCCCTGCCCCTCCCCCTTCCCGGAGCCCCGAGGGGCCGGAGCTCCTGGCGGTGCCGGATCCTGACGGCGGCCTTCCCCCGGGTCTGTAAGTGCGGAGACGGCCGGAGCGCCGGGCTGGGGTGCGGGGTCTCTCAAAATGGAACCCCCCTGGGGCCCTGGATCAACCGGGACCTGCACTGGGATGGGAGCCGAGAGGCTGGCCTAGGCCCCTGGGGACTTGAGAAGCCCTTGGCCCGGCCCACGCTGCGCCCCGCCCCTTTCCTTTTCCTATGACTGGAGTGGGGAGCCTGAGGATGCCCCTGGGACCGCCTCCTAGGACCCCAGCTGAGGGCCCAGCAGTTGGCTTGGGGGCCTGACTCTGGCATGTTATAAGAAGTACCAGAGGTGTGAGGCCCTAATAAAATGAGCCTCGGGAGCCAGCTCAAGCCCAGGCATTCAGTGCCAGTACTTGAGAATCACTCTGAGTGCTAGGTTACCCTTTTGCTGGGGTTTTCCCCTATTTGGCGACTGGCCGCAGCACCTTTTATATTACTGGCGCTATGCCAGACACTGGAGATTCGCAAGATATTGTTCCAGTTTTCAGGATTAAGTTTGGGAGCGAGATCTGAATAAATAAGTACTCTTATGTGTGTGTATATATATATATGTATGTATCAGTCACATATGTGTTAATTGCTCAAGGGACAGTTGCTGAGAAGGCTTTAGAAAGAAAGTGATGTCTGAATTGTACTTGGAGAGAGTAAAGTGCTGAAGAGTTTTTCAGGGAAAACAACTGCAATACTGTGGAGAAATGAGCATAACTTGTATGGGAAGAGGAGGAAATGGGGGGATTCCTATGCACAGAATGGATATGAGACTGGGAAAGTCGACTGAGGTCCAGATGGTGAATGGTGTAATCCTAAAGGAGATGGGTAGTTTTTTGAAGAGTTCTGAACAGAAGATTGATATGGTCAGATTTGCACTGCAGGAAATCATTTTGTTCTGTAGAAAGCCCATAGAGAAGGGACTTTCTATTAACTGCATTTAGACTCTTTAGCTAAAACCTAGGAACTCTTATCGGAGATTCTTTTGAAGGAGTAATGGGATCAGCCTAGTGAAAGGCAAAGAATTCCTGAAATACAGTTAAAATGGTGTCATTGGTAAGAAGACAAGTATACTGGAGATGATTATGTCAAGACTCTGTAATTAACTGAATGCTGAAGAAGCGAGAGGGACCAAATCTAATTCTTAGGTTTTAGACCTCTGAGCTGAAGGAAGGTGATGCCATTATCAGAAATAAAGCCATGAGCTTAGTGTAGATTATGAATTCATTTTTTGGACATGTTGAATTAAAGGTCTAATGCGATAGACACATAGAGCTGTCCAGCATAGAGTTGGAAATGCAAATCTTTAGCTCAGCCTAAACATGGTAGCTAGAGGTAAAAGTTTGAGTTAGCATAGAAGTGGAAGCCATGGGAATAGCTGGCATCAGGAAGAGAATTTTGAAAAAGAAGGAAATTTGGGGGGGTAATGCTTACATTTTTGAAGCAGAAAGAGGAATTGGAGCTAGTAGTAGTAAGCGGAGTAGCAGAAACAGAGGTAGGCAATAAAGTGTAGGAGTGCGGGGTTACAGCAAGCAAGAAGGCCCAGAAATCAAGAGAAGGGAATTTCAAGGAGAGACCACTGGATCAATTCCTGCAGAGCATCTGGAGACTTGGGGGAGGGAAGAGTATTTCATTTCTTTATGAAGGGGTCATTAGTGACCTTTTAAAAAGCAATTTAGTGCAGTGATGAGGTGATACTCTATGAAATATTAGGCAGCTCAGTTGGTTTGGTGTTAAATGGGAATAAAAATAGGACATCTATAAAGGATTTCACAAAGAAAATTGACAGGCTTTATTTGTATATCTAACACATGCTTATAGGGTACATACCAGACATTGTTCTAAGCTCTTTAAAAATTAAATCATTTATTTTCCATAACAACACTATGAAATAAGTTCCTGTTGATAGGTGGGAACATTGAAGCAGAGTGGTTCGAGGTTACACAGAAAGTAGTTGAGCAGGGTTTTGATCCTAGGAAATAGGGCTCCAGAGTCCATGGTTTTACCCACTGCTCTATGCAGTGACTGAATATAGGAGCCAAAGGAGTGGGAAAAATTTAAGCAAAGAGAGGCTCATTGATAAGAATGGAGAGGCTTGGAAGGAGACCCAGGTTGAGAAGAAGGTAAGTAAAGGATTTATGTTTGATATGTTTTTTCTTTCTTTCTTCCTAAGTCTGTTTCTACTCTCTGCCAATTTAGGTTAATTTCTTCCACTCTCATGCTTTCATTTATCACTTACCATCTGTAATCAGATCTTTTCTTCATATTCAGCCAGTTCATGGATCCTCACCTTAATGTCATGCAGGCTCCTCTGGCTCAAGACCAGACTCATGATCATGCCCTCCAATATTCCCTGCTTTACTGAATGACACTCAGTCAGAGATATCCAGTTACTCAAACCAAATATCTTGGAGTCATCTTGACCATTTCTCCACATTGGTCACCAAGCCCATCAGTTCTTTGTTTGAAAAGTCTCTCAAATCTGTTTCCCCTCTCCATCCATATTATTGTTGTCTCTCTTCAGGCCCATGTCATTCTGTCTTGATCTGTTAGAGTAATCACCTACTAAAATGCTTCCTTGTCTCTATGTTTACTGTTCTTCAAGCCATTCTCCATAAAAAATTTTTTGGCTTATTGAAGTTTAGACAGTGCACAAGTGTAGGCTTCATGCATTTCAAGTGATAGGGAAGAAGCCCAGAATAGGTATTTTTTTTTTTTTTTTTTTTTTTTTGAGACGGATTCTCGCTGTGTCGCCCAGGCTGGAGTGCAGTGGCTGGATCTCAGCTAACTGCAAGCTCCGCCTCCCGGGTTTACTCCATTCTCCTGCCTCAGCCTCCCAAGTAGCTGGGACTACAGGCACCCGTCACCTCACCCGGCTAGTTTTTTGCATTTTTTTTTAGTAGAGATGGGGTTTCACTGTGTTAGCCAGGATGGTCTCGATCTCCTGACCTCGTGATCCGCCCGTCTCGGCCTCCCAAAGTGCTGGGATTACAGGCTTGAGCCACTGCGCCCGGCCCAGAATAGGTATTTTTGAGTACCTTGAATTGAGATTTAGTTTGGTTAAGTTTGGCCATTGGGGATTGGGATTTAGGGATTGTTAACATAGAGAGGTAATAAAACATTGAGAAACAGAAGACAGGCTTTTTGAAAAAACAGCAAAAAATTGGAGACTTAGCTTTGAAAGAGATACTTATCCTTATACAATTTAGTGAAGCCTCAAAGAACAGACCAGCAAAACAATGGTAGAAAACAGATCAATAGTTAAGTAATTTGCCCACTTCCACGTAACAGTTTTAAAAGAAGAACTAGTCCGGGTGCCATGTCTCATGCCTGTAATCCCAACACTTTGAGGGGTGGGAGGCTGAGTCATGAGAATCGCTTGAAGCTGGGAGGCCAAAGTTGCAGTGAGCTGAGATCACACCACTGCACTGCAGCCTGGGCAACAGAACGAGACTTGGTCTCAAAAAATTTAAAAAAAAAAATCAAAAGAAGAATTAAATCTGTATTCATCAACATAAATTGCTCTCAAAAACAATGAGTGAAAGAAGTAAGTTGCAAAACAATATGTTTAGTTTATGTATAAGAAACTTAATTACGTTATACTTTCTGTGGCTAGACATACAGAAGTATTGTTTTTAAAATGCCAGGAGGAGCCAGGCACAGTGGCTCATGCCTATAATCTCAGCACATTGGGAGGCCAAGGCGGGTGGATCACTTGAGGTCAGGAGTTCAAGACCAGGCTGGCCAACATGGGGAAACCGCGTCTCTACTAAAAATGCAAAAATTAGCCGGGCTTGGTGGTGCGTGCCTGTAATCCCAGCTACTCAGGAGGCTGAGGCAGGAGAATTGCTTGAACTCGGGAGGTGGAGGTTGCAGTGAGCCAAGATTGCACCACTGCACTCCAGGCTGGGCAACAGAGCAAGACTCCGTTTCAAAAAATAATAAATAAATATATAAATAAATAAACAAAATACAGGGAGGGAGAGTCAGGAAGGATCAAACTTAAACTGAATACTGAGTGGTAGGCAGTTGAGAAGGAATTACGTGTAAAATCTTCAAAAATTTTTCAAGAAGAATATATTCTGTATATATTACTTAAAAGTTGAAACAAAAGCTTGAGAACTTGGAGAGTACTGTGTCATGAAAGTTACCTAAAAGAAGAAGAAGATTAAAGTTTATAGAGAGAAAGGCTGTAGTATAATAAAGCCTCTTTAGAAAAAGAACATATGTCAATGAGGGACAAAGATTTCCAAGTAGTTGTGAGTGGTAAGTTGAAAGATAAGGGCACTTTTATGAGACAGGTGAGGAAGCAAACTGATACATAGCTTAGGAATTTATTGTACAGATAGAAAAATTTTACTTGCCGGTAGTCATTAGAAGCATTTGAGAAAAGAAACTATTTTCTCACTGCCTATAGTATAACAATGAACATTGTCCTACCTGGAATATTCAGTAAATAGTCCTTTTTTACTATTCCCATTTGAACAAAGGGAAAATTTCAAATTAGTTATAATTGTGGAAGGATTGTATAAATATAAGTGAAGAGGAAGTGAGAATATTCCCATTACATTGATGTTTGAGAAATATCATTCAAAACTTGCTAATAGAAACTCAACAGTATTCAGATTTAATCTCAGTAACCAAGGCAATAGATAATAAAGACCTGAACTATGGCAGTGATGTAAGAATGGAGGAGTGAGGAGTTAGTGATCAGTCTGAGGAAAGAATCAACAAAATATGATGACTGTGTCTCTAATCTACCTGATCAGTTCTTTACTTTCCTTCAGTTACAAGAAGCTTGACAATAATCTAGAATTATGTGAGTGATTTTTATTACTATTTTGAGTAATTACTGCTATACTTAGATGTTACCTACAGTTGGGGATTGTGAAATCAAATATATTCATAATATTTATTTTCTGCTTTATTTGCAAATGGCATTAAGTTTCAGTCCACAAAGATAAATACACAAAAGATGGATAATAATATAAAGTAAAATAGATGAGAAAGGTATAATAAGGATAAGGGCATAACACGCAATCAGGAATATGACTAATACATATATGCTTGCCATTTAAGTCTTCTAATTTCATGAAAATTTGGCTTGAAGTTATAACTTTTGTTTTTAAACATAAACCTTTTTTTGAAGCATAACAAAAACAAAAATATACAAGTCGTAAGTGTGAGCTCAATGAATTTTCTTGGCCTGTGTTTATGATACTGAATGTAAGAAAGGAAATCTGAGAGTTACACAATTAATATTATCCTTGAGATAAAACCATACCAGCCAGGCAGGGTGGCTCACGCCTGTAATCCCAGCACTTTGGGAAGCCGAGGCAGACAGATAGACTACCTGAGGTCAGGAGTTGAAGACCAGCCTGGCCAACATGGTGAAACTCTGTCTCTACTAAAAATACAAAAATTAGGCCTGGTGCAGTGGCTCCTGCCTGTAATTCCACCACTTTGGGAAGCTGAAGCGAGCAGATTACCCGGGTCAGGAGTTCGAGACCAGCTTGACCAACATGAAGAAACCCCATCTCTACTAAAAATACAAAATTAGCTGGGCATGGTGGCACATGCCTGTAATCGTAGCTACTGGGGAGGCTGAGGCAGGAGAATCACTTGAATCTGGGAGGCGGAGGTTGCGGCAAGCCCATTGTGCTTTGGCCTGGGTGACAAGAGCGAAACTGTGTCTCAAAAAAAAAAAAAAAAAATTAGCTGGGCATGGTGGCAGGCACCTGTAATCCCGGCTACTCAGGAAGCTGAGGCAGGAGAATCGCTCGAACCCAGGAGGCAGAGGTTGCAGCAAGCCGAGATCACGCCATTGCACTCCAACCTGGGCAACAAGAGCGAAACTCCATCTCAAAAAAAGAAAAAAAAAACTGTACCTAGGTTAGTAGTTTCATACCTGGATTTTGGCATCATGCCGTGTATACACAAGTACCAGATCTAACACTTAACACTTTCAACCTCTGTTAGGGTTTACAAATTATTTATGTTTTCTAAACTTAGTTTCCTCATATACAAAATCTGGGATAATGGTAATACCTACCTGTAGAAATTGTCATGATTAAATGGGTTTATTTATTTATTTATTTATTGAGATAGGATCTGGCTTTGTCACCCACACTGGAGTGCAGTGGCATGATCATGGCTCACTGCAATCTCTGCCTCCTGGGCTCAAGCCATCCTCCCACTTCAGCCTCCCAAAAAGCTGGGACTACAGGCACACGCCACCACGCCCAGCTAATTTTTGTAATTTTTGTAGAGATGGGGTTTCACCATGTTGGCCAGGCTGGTCTCGAACTCCTGAGCTCAAGCAGTATGCCCACTTCAGCCTCCTAAAGTGCTGGAATACAGGCATGAGCCACTGTGCTCAGCCTAAATGGGTCAATTTAGGTATAACATCTATACCTGAAAAGTAGCAAGGAAGATTAGGTATCATTTCTCTTATTTTTAAATAAAATTAAGACAGTTCATAAGAAATTTTTTTTAACTATTAAAAAAAAATTTTAAGTATTTAAAACAGGCTCATACCTGTAATCCTGGTACTTTGGGAGGCCTTGTGGGAAGACTGCTTGAACCCAGGAGTTTTAGGTTACAGTGAGATTTGATTATGCCACTACACTCCAGCCTAGGCAACACAGCGAGACCCTGTCTCTACAAAAAATAAAAACATTAGCCAGGTGTGGTGGTGTGCCGGGCGCAGTGGCTCAAGCCTGTAATCCCAGCACTTTGGGAGGCCGAGACGGGCGGATCACGAGGTCAGGAGATCGAGACCATCCTGGCTAACACGGTGAAACCCCGTCTCTACTAAAAAATACAAAAAACTAGCCGGGCGAGGTGGCAGGCGCCTGTAGTCCCAGCTGCTTGGGAGGCTGAGGCAGGAGAATGGCGTAAACCCGGGAGGCAGAGCTTGCAGTGAGCTGAGATCCGGCCACTGCACTCCAGCCCGGGCGACAGAGCGAGACTCTGTCTCAAAAAAAAAAAAAAAAAACATTAGCCAGGTGTGGTGGTGTGCACCTGTAGTCCTGGCTACTCAGGAGGCTGAGGCAGGACGATTGTTTGAGCCTTGGTGCCAAGACAGCAGTGAGCTATGATTACGCCACTGCACTCTAGCCTAGGTGACAGATGACAGAGTGAGACCTTGTCTCAAAAAAAAAAAAAAAGATAAAATTTGGTTTTATATTGCCAAAACTATTTTGGAAACAAACCCTAGAACGAAAGCTCTCCCTAGGCACTGAAAAGAAGATATCATGATAATGAAGAGCATCTGTATCATACTCTAGTAATAATTTCATGGGGGAACATTAAGAACTCATTATTATTCTGTTTTTTGTTAAATGAGCTGTATAAAGTATAACAAACCATTGGTCCTTACCCTCAAATAACTAACAGTCTATTGGAAAGAGAAAGTAGTGAAAGGAAACAATTAAGGGATAAGATGTGAGGCCTGGAAATAATTTATCAAAGGGAGACAATAGAGTGGGCTGACACATCCTAGGGAAAACATCCTTTAAAAAAACAATAAATTTTGTTCACATTCTTAGACTACAGCAGACAGATCAAAGTAAACACTTCCCTGAACTATCCAGTTGGCTGCTCTTGTTGATAATTTTCTTGAGAACTGATGGATAGTGAGCATAGTCATGCATCACTTAATAACTGTGATGCGTTTTGAGAAATGCGTCGTTAGGTGATTTCATCATTTTGTGAACATCACGGAGTATACTTAATGCAAACCTAGATGGTATAGCCTACTACACACCTAGGTTGTATGATACAGCCTGTTGCCCTTTGGTTATAAACCTGTACCACATGTTACTATACTGAATACTGTAGGCAACTGTAACACAATGGTAAGTGTTTGTGTATCTAAATATAGAAAAGGTACAGTAAAAATATGGTATTATAGTCTATGGGACCATCATTGTATATGCAGTTCATTGTTGAACAAAACACTGTCATATGACACATGACAGCTGCTCATCTTTAGAGCAAGGAACAATTGTCTCTGAGGATACCTGTCTAAAGCATTGTGAGTACTGTCATAATATAGGTAGAAGCAATGAATGCTTATTTTGGGGTGTGAGAAGGAAAATACTGATCTGAGGGTTTCATAGGCACCTTCAAAACCAGCTACATGCTAAAAAAGAATGCCACTTTTGTGTGGCCGCTTGAAAAAGTCATTTTTACAACTCTGGTTACAAATTGGAACATTCACCACTCCAAATCCAAAATGAATATTTTAAGCTACTGCAGTTGCTAAAAGGGACCAATGATAATACTTTTGCTGCTGTAAGTTACTGACATTTTCCCTGTATATCTTCTAGATTTTCCCTTCGTAGTTAATACTCAGTTTCTTTTCTCTGATGTTTCATTTGCTTGTCTACATCACTCCTCTCTCATTGCAGTTTTTGTATTTATTGTGATTATTATTGGTACATTCAAAATGTCATACAAGGGGAAAGCTTATGCTTTGTTTATATTTTTATTAATATACTTATTATTTTACTGGTGCCACACCAGCTCCCCTCCTAAATTTCACCTCTCTTTTTTTTTTTTCTTTTTTTTTGAGACGGAGTCTTGCTCTGTCACCTAGGCTGGAGTGCAGTGGCACAATCTTGGCTCACTGCAACCACCACCTCCCAGGTTCAAACAATTATCCTGCCTCAGCCTTCCGAGTAGCTGAAACTACAGGCGCCTGCCACCATGCCTGGGTAATTTTTTGTATTTTTAATAGAGACGGGGGTTTCACCGTGTTAGCCAGGATGGTCTCGATCTCCTGACCTCGTGATCTGCCCGCCTTGGCCTCCCAAAGTGCTGGGATTACAGGCGTGAGTCACTGTGCCCTGCGGGTCACCTCACTTTCAATGCCATTCTCATTCAAATGAACTCCTAAATTTAGAATCTTTACACATTCCTTTTATTCATTCTCTATATCCGGTCAGTTACCAAGTGCTTTGAAATATCTTTTGTTATTTTTCCTTTCTTCTTCTTCCCATTTTTATTTCTTTCTAGGCCATCATGGCCTCAGACCTGTAATGCTTCTGCAGACACTAAGCTGGTTTTCCTAACAACAGTTCTTCCTTACCACTGTCAAACTAATCTGATAGATTCAACTAATGCAAACTGAGCACTTGCTGTGTGTTTAGTGCAATATTAGGTGATAGGAATAGACACTGATTTGAACAGAAGAGGGTTTGGCCAGTAATGGGACAAGCAATGTAGCTGCAATAAGTATAATATAATTCAAAGCAAAAGGAAAGAATATTTTGTCTTAGAAGATGCAAGTTCCCAGCATTAGTTGGAGATGCTTTCCCCTAATACCATGAAACTTGGAGTTTGGATGGGAAGGAATAAGTATTTGATAAAGTGTGTTGACTGTTACAATAGAAGTATGCAATGGGCCCAGTAGAGACAATTCTACTGTATTAAATGGTCAGGGAAGGGCCTCTCAGAGAAAATAAGGGAGTCAGAATTGTTTAGAAAGTGGTGTTTTTGTTTGTTTGTTTTGTTTTGTTTTGTTTAGACAGAGCCTCCCCAGGCTGGAGTGCAATGGCGCAATCTCGGCTCACTGCAACCTCTACCTCCCAGGTTCAAGTGATTCTCCAGCCTTAGCCTCCTGAGAAGCTGGGACTACAGGCACGTGCCACCACACCTGGGTAATTTTTGTATTTTTCATAGAGACAGAGTTTCAGTGTGTTGGCCAGGCTAGTCTCGAACTCCTGGCCTCGTGATCCACCCACCTCAGCCTCCCAAAGTGCCGGGATAACAAGCATGAGCCACCAAGCCCAGCTTGTTTTTTTTGTTTTGTTTTTAAATGTAGTTTTGCTCTTGTTGCCCAGACTGGAGTGCAGTGGTGCAAGTTGGGTCACTGCAACCTCTGCCTCCCGGGTTCAAGTGATTCTCCTCCCTCAACTTCCCGAATAGCTGGGATTACAGGCATGTGCCACTACACCCAGCTAATTTTGTATTTTTAGTAGAGACGGGGTTTCTCCAAGTTGGTCAGGCTGGTCTCGAACTCCCAACCTCAGGTGATCCACCTGCCTTGGCCTCCAGAAGTGCTGGGATTACAGGCGTGAGCCACCATGCCTGGCCTAAAAAGTAGTGTTTTAAACTAAGGAAACAAGTATCATTAGGTCTGGAGCCAAGAGAGTGCTGTTATGTATCAGGCACTAAGGAATAAGAATAAAACCTAGACTCCGCCATCAGGAGCTGATATTCATTGTTACCGAAGTTCAGGCACCAAGGAATAAGAATAAAACCTAGACTCTGCCATCAGGAGCTGATATTCATTGTTATAGAAGTTCAGGCACCAAGGAATAAGAATAAAACCTAGACTCTGCCATCAGGAGCTGATATTCATTGTTATAGAAGTTAAGATGATAAAGATTGAACTTTGGGATCCAGATGTGGCCAGGAGAAGCTGGTTGTCTCATCTGACTCTGAACTAAGGGGGTTGATTAATACATAAAATTCAGTGAATTTCTTGATGCACTGAGATGATAGAGCTATATCTCAAAGACAGACCTAACATATCTACCATTAATCTCATAAAAGACTGGTATATATATATATATATGTGTGTGTGTGTGTGTGTGTGTGTGTGTGTATATATACATAAAGAGAATGTCACTTCATTATGTCATTGGTTTACAGTGACTGGTGGACTGGAATTATCGTGTTGGCATGGCAAATTTATCTTTTCCCTTGAGAGAGACAAATGGGAAGCCAGGTTATGAGAAAATCATTTATGAGAGTAGGGAATCAGAATGTGGAGACTTTCTCCAAAGGAATTGCTATATAAAGGAATCAGTATGCGGACAGTTTGGGGAAAGATACCTTCTCCATTGTTGAATGGGTTTTTCCAGTGTTTACCTTAATTATGATTGGGTTTGGTTAATCAGTTTGTATTCAAGAGGTTAGTCTTCATCCAGGAGACAATGGGAAGTCACTGAAGGAGTTTAGGCAGGGTGGGGTATAATCAGATCTCTGTTTTTGAAAGATGTGGTGGTGTGAAAACTGTATTAGAGGGAACATAAGAAGGAAGCCAAGGCAACATTTATAAATCAGTTCTAGTAGTCCACATAATGAGTAATGATTGATAAATAGGGATAAAGTTTAAAGAACAGAATCTAATAGGGATTGATTTGATTTATGTTACTGCTACTCAGATTCCCACCATATAGCTCATCTGGTTTTTCTGCATCAAGTATTTTATTTTCTATATCAAGAAATGTTCCTTAAAACAGAGTTTAGGCCGGGCGCGGTGGCTTACGCCTGTAATCCCAGCACTTTGGGAGGCCGAGGTGGGCGGATCATGAGGTCAGGAGATCGAGTCCATCCTGGTGAACAAGGTGAAACCCTGTCTCTAGTGAAAATACAAAAAAAATTAGCCGGGCGTGGTGGTGGGCGCCTGTAGTCCCAGCTTCTAGGGAGGCTGAGGCAGGTGAGTGGCATTAACCCGAAAGGCAGCGGAGCTTGCAGTGAGCAGAGATCGCGCCACTGCACTCCAGCCTGGGCGACAAAGCCAGACTCCGTCTCCAAAAAAAAAACAGAGTTTAGATTTTTCCAGAATAGACAGGACAAAGAACTTTGTCTTTGCCTAAACATTGTCCCATTAGGTCTGTGACTTTCATTTTATTGCAGGAACACTTGTATGAGTAAGTTCCTATCAATTTAAACAGAAAAAGGTTTGACCAGGAATTGGGCAAGCAGTGTCAGTGTAGTTGTTTAAAATACAGAGCAAAGAAAAAGAGCAAAGGAACCCGTGTTTGCTGTAGGTTCCCTCTTCTTCAGAGACCAGATTTTACTGAATGATTCTAGAGAGGAGAAAATCTCCATATTAGAGTTCTGAAGTGAGAAGGCAATTAATCTTGTCTTAGAAGAAGCAGGTTCACAGTTTTATACAAAATAAGATGATTATTTCATCTTTACTTGTGTGGGTTATGTTTTAGTTTACTTTAGAAACCTGATAGAATTCTCATTTGAAAAGTTAAAAGATACTCTTGGACTAGCCCAAGCACTATTCTTGTATTAAGTATCTTTAAAAGTTGAATGAATGCCAAGCTATTTACACAAATACAAGTCCACTCTTTAGGTGCACTTGGCACTTGATGTTGGTAAGGAGTAATTTTTAACAGCCTTTGAAACCTGTTATAGTGGCTTCTCTTTTCAAGGAAGATTTCATTTAGATGCATACAAAACAGATATGACAACACAGATTTGTTTTTGGAAGGTAGATCCAGCTTTCTTAATTGTTTGAATTTCCTTAAATTCAACCTTTTTACATTTCTGTTCTTTAGGTCTGCCAAAATGTCTGAAAGATCAGATCTCCTTCACTTCAAGTTTGAAAATTATGGAGATTCAATGTTACAAAAAATGAACAAATTAAGAGAAGAGAATAAATTTTGTGATGTTACAGTTCTCATAGATGATATTGAGGTACAGGGACATAAAATTGTGTTTGCTGCAGGTTCCCCCTTCTTAAGAGACCAATTTTTACTGAATGATTCCAGAGAGGTGAAAATCTCCATATTACAGAGTTCCGAAGTGGGGAGACAATTGCTCTTATCCTGTTATAGTGGTGTGCTGGAATTCCCTGAGATGGAACTGGTAAATTACTTGACTGCTGCAAGTTTTCTCCAGATGAGCCACATTGTAGAACGGTGCACACAGGCCCTGTGGAAGTTTATAAAGCCAAAACAACCAATGGATAGTAAAGAGGGATGTGAACCACAGAGTGCTTCTCCCCAGTCAAAAGAACAGCAGGGAGATGCCAGAGGCTCCCCAAAACAGGACTCACCTTGTATTCATCCATCTGAAGACAGTATGGATATGGAGGACAGTGATATTCAGATTGTTAAGGTAGAATCTATTGGGGATGTATCAGAGGTTAGAAGTAAAAAAGATCAGAACCAGTTTATTTCTTCTGAACCCACTGCTTTACATTCATCAGAGCCCCAGCACTCCCTGATAAATTCAACTGTGGAAAACAGAGTAAGTGAAATAGAACAAAACCATCTCCACAATTATGCCCTTTCTTATACAGGCAGTGATAACATCATCATGGCCTCAAAAGATGTCTTTGGCCCTAATATTCGAGGTGTAGACAAAGGCCTACAGTGGCATCACCAATGCCCAAAGTGTACCAGGGTGTTTCGTCACCTGGAGAACTACGCCAACCATTTAAAAATGCACAAACTCTTTATGTGTCTACTCTGCGGCAAGACTTTTACTCAGAAAGGCAACCTTCATCGACACATGCGTGTGCATGCCGGAATTAAACCTTTCCAGTGTAAAATCTGTGGGAAAACCTTTTCTCAGAAGTGTTCCTTACAGGATCATCTTAACCTTCACAGTGGAGATAAGCCCCATAAGTGTAACTATTGTGATATGGTTTTTGCACATAAACCAGTTTTGAGGAAACACCTTAAACAGCTGCATGGCAAAAACAGCTTTGATAATGCCAATGAGAGAAATGTACAAGACCTCACAGTGGATTTTGATTCTTTTGCATGTACAACAGTCACAGACTCTAAAGGGTGTCAGCCACAACCCGATGCAACACAGGTCCTGGATGCAGGTAAACTGGCCCAAGCTGTCCTGAACTTAAGAAATGATAGTACTTGTGTGAATTGAGTAGGGGCTTCATGCTCACAACTCGAACTGACTGAGAATGTGGCAATAGTCTCGGTCTTTTTAGGAGTGATTTTGCTAGTTTGACTTCTCCAAAGCCTCTGTGTAGGTGGTAGGGAGTGAGTCAAAGCACTAATAGACCAGGCAACTTACCACTTGGAGTGGATTTGCCTTACTTTTGCCCTCTCCCATTTTCTGTTTTGAGTTATTTATCTTGTAAAGTCTGTTTTCCTTTCCCAAGGAATAATTCCTTTTGTCTACCTAACATTGACTTATGTCTTAGACTGACACTGTTTTAGGCTTTTCACTAGGCACATTCCGAAGGTACCAACAAGTTAATAACATCACCTACTTTCCACTAATAGATGCTATGCTAAGAGAAGTGAATAATCTTTCTTTGGTAGAAAATAGGCTGAGATATAAGGCGACATTGCTATTGACCTGAAAATGTGGTAGAACTTCTGGTTGCCTATTGATTATTCCTCCATGTCTGATAAATGAATCTGCTTCCTACCATTTGTACTTGTCTTGGAGCTGGCTATAAAGAAGTATGCTGGTTTGTTATATACCTTTTTTAACAGTATCATAGCCCAATTTCATCTCATTGAATTGTTCAAATACACTAGAGTACCCTCTCTTGAGGAACACCTGCAGGCAGATAGTTAGGGATGACCATGAGGAGCATAATCAACAGGGATAGAAGTACACTTATACAACAGCACTTACATGGGATGTTTCTCTCTGGTAGTATGTCCCATAAGAGGCCATATGCTTTTATATATATATATGGTTTTTTTTTTTGAAACAGAGTCTCGCTCTGTCGCCCAGGCTGGAATGCAGTGGTGCGATCTCGGCTCACTGCAAGCTCCGCCTCCCGGGTTCATGCCATTCTCCTGCCTCGGTCTCCTGAGTAGCTGGGACTACAGGCACACGCTGCCACACCTGGCTAATTTTTTGTATTTTTAGTAGAGACGGGGTTTCACCATGTTAGCCAGGATGGTCTCGATCTCCTGACCTCGTGATATGCCTGCCTGAGCCTCCCAAAGTGCTGGGATTACAGGCGTAAGCCTCTGCACCCGGCCCATCTGCTTATAATTAATGTGTAATTTGTTGATGCTTTTGAGATCAGGACTGCTCCAGGCACACTAAAAATGTGCTAAAGTATAATGGGCTCTCCAAAAAGAGTCTATTTGGGAGTCTCTGAATTTTGTTTCAGAGTTTAGCCATCAGAAAGGTGAATTTGGCCATCAGAGTTTTGTCCTGTGCACCATAAAAGTCTCTGAATTTTCATTTCCTCGTGTACCTTAATTTCTAAAATGGATGATAAAAGTTAGGTTGGACACAGAAAGGGCAATCACATTTCTGTATACAGATATTCCTCTTAAAGGTACACTGTCCCACCTTGCTGCCTTTGATTGATTGCAAATACAAAGTTAATTTTCAAAAAGGAAAAACAAAACAACTCTTTTTCCTAAAACACATGTTGTACTTCAGACCTAAAATTTTGAGTCTTATTTGTTTCTCACCCATGAGTTAGATTTAGGTAATAGTGTTAGTAGAGTCCTTAGAGAATCTTAAGAGGTCATTTACTCCACCTCTTTCATTTTAAGTTGGGGTATCCAAAGCCTGAAGAGGTGGCCTGGCCAATATTGGCCAAGATATAACTAAATATGAGCTAGCATCTTCTTTCTTCTTCTCACTATTCCTTGGCTTTAAAAGATTTAGTACATGAAGAATAATGCATTAGCAAAAAGCTCCTAGTTTGTGTTTCCCCTTTGTGTCTCCTTGTTGGCTGAGACAACCTGAATTTTGCCAACAAAATATCACAGAGGGATTTATATTAATTATTTTTTAGTTAGATGAGTATTATATTCTTCCCATCCAAGTGAGTGATTTGCTAGGTGTTGTTTAGGGAGGGAAAAAGCAAGAATAATGTGAGAAGAATCTAAATGCGAAATTGATTTTGTGTGGAAAACTGTTTATTAGTTTCCATCAGGATTTTCTGTTTTTGTTTTTGAGCTATGAGAGTGCATGCAGATTTGAAAAATTAGGCTTGTATAGTCAGAGGGGATCTTAAACTGTTATATTTGATACGTTTACATGTATCATTGTTATCACATGTAAATTATCATCATGTGTGTCAGATGTGAAGTATGATTTTTGTCTTTTGTTCAGATATTTAAAATGATAATACAGTTGAGTGATAAAGCTAATAGGCACCTTATGCCTAACATCACTCATTATATGGTCTAATGATGCTTCCTAGCATTGTGATTTTTACATGATCCAGCCAAAGAGTACCAATTCTATGCAATAGTGAGACTGTACCCTGTCAACCAAACAGCGTTTTTTGGTATTTTCTGTCAACATCATTTCTTCACAGGGAAATTTCAAGTTGGAGTGCTTCCTTTGCTCACATTCATGTCTTGTTTTTGTTACTGGTTTGAAGACTAAAAGGCATGTGTTCAAATAAGATTGGTCTCTTTGGTTGGAGACTATTTCTGGGTTCATTCAGTTGTTCAAGAAACATTAGTTAAGCACCTACTGTTGCCAGACACTATGCTAGATACTGAGGATAATGAAGGTAAGATTGATATAGTCCCTGCCCTCATGGAGCTTATAGTCTCATGTGGTCTTAGTGAAACAAAGTCTCAGTTTGCTTTTATACTAGAAATAATAAAGAAAGCTGCCTTGCTGTATTCCATCAGTTAAAATCAGCAACTTTGTGCTTTTGTATCAGTAAAACATTTAGTTCTCACCTTTTGAAAATGCAAACCACTGAAGTGATTTACAGTCTCCTCCATTTTTGGCTGGAGAGGTGTTCTGTTTCTGTGAGACATTTTTCTAATTTTTGTGGAACTTGACTTTCCTCCTTCTTTGCTTATACATGTTTGTTAGATTATATTGCAAAGAAGTCAAGTTACTGATATCCAGTACATTTTATAGAGGAAGATGACTTTCAAAACCAGTCATACTTCTGTAGAGGAGGAATATTTTTAAAACCTTTATCATTCAGCATTTGTATTTTATGGATCCCCAGGAGAACTAAAAAGGAGATGACTCTCTACCATAGTTTGGTTTTAAAAAAATTTACTGTCAGTTATTTATTTATTATTTAATACTAAAGATAAACTCCAAACTGAAGTGTCTCTGAGGTAAATCAGATATGGTTTTAATTTGTTTAAGTTTCTTTATTAGCAGATCTATAAATGGAAGGTGACCATTGTCACTGCTTCTAAAATACTGTCCTAAACAACCCAGAAGATTTTATTTCAGCTCATGAATAGCTGTTCTAAATCTGTTGTATGTTAGACATACTATGAACTACCTCTTCACTTATTATGGGGAAGTTTCCTTAATAAAAGTGTGATGATTAAAGCTCTGGTGTCAGTGGTTTATTTTCTCACTCTCCCCTCGTTCTATTCTTTTTTAATTGCTTTACTTTGAATATAGGAATGTCTTCTTTATGTATAGTCTTAAAAATACATATTAAGCATGCTGAGATTGCCTTCAGAAGAAAATAGGAATTAATCAGAAAGTTGTTACTGGATTCAGTTACTTCCACGAGAATCTGTTGCTGGAGGAGCAGAGCAACTGCCTTTCTGAATTGGTTCAGAGGCGCCCGGGCGCGGTGGCTCATGCCTATAACCCCAGCACTTTGGGAGGCTGAGACGGGCGGATCACGAGGTCAGGAGATCCAGCCCATCCTGGCTAACACGGTGAAACTCTGTCTCTACTAAAAGTACAAAAAATTAGCCAGGCGTGGTGGCTGGTGCCTGTAGTTTCAGCTACTCGGGAGGCTGAGGCAGGAGAATGGCGTGAACCCGGGAGGCGGAGCTTGCAGTGAGCCGAGATCGTGTCACTGCACTCCAGCCTGGGCGATAGAGCGAGACTCCCTCTCAAAAAAAAAAAAAAAGATACGTGGGGAAAAGGCTAGGGCACGTCAGAGGAAACAGCTGGGCCAAAAGTTTTGGGAGGGAGGAACGGATTTAAGTGTGAAGCTAGATCCAGAAGTTGGGGCCAGCTGCTGATGGGGCATTACCTAGGCAATCTTGAATACAGACCCTTATGATAGTTTCTGCTCTGCCACCTTTCAAGTTGTAGGTGGCCCCGATAAGGAGAGAAATCGTCCCAGAATAATTCATAAAAGGTCTGGTTACTCTGACAGACCTGCCGTAACTCAAACCCCGTCTCCAATTCGGATGTTCAGGAGGACTCACAACAGGAAACGGCTCGGGCTGGGCGCGGTGGCTGAAGCCTGTAATCACAACACTTATGGAGGTCGAGGGGGGCGGATCACCTGAGGTCAGGAGTTCCAGACCAGCCTGGCCAACATGGTGAAACCGCCTCTCTACTAAAAATACACAAATGAGCCGGGCGTGGTGGCGGGCGCCTAATACCAGCTACTTGAGAGGCTGCGGCGCGAAAGTCGCTTGAACCCGGGAGGCGAAGATTGCAGTGAGCCGAAATCGCGCCATTGCACTCCAGCCTGGGCAACAAGAGCGA
Source organism: Piliocolobus tephrosceles (assembly GCF_002776525.5). Taxonomy (NCBI): domain Eukaryota; kingdom Metazoa; phylum Chordata; class Mammalia; order Primates; family Cercopithecidae; genus Piliocolobus; species Piliocolobus tephrosceles. The sequence goes on from NC_045447.1 coordinate 15,704,999, forward strand.
AACTCCGTCTTAAAAAAAAAGGGGGGGGGGAGCCGGGGAACGGCTCCAGTGCCGAAACTGGGACATGAGAGATGGGGCTTGCCGGCATTCAGGTGCCTTTCTGTCATTCCAAGAGGGGGGAAGTGAGGAAGGGAGACCGTCTCAGAATGTCCTTCCGGGGCGCCCAGAGGGCCCCAGTGAAGAATAAAGCTGGTTGGCACCGGATGTGTTTTCTTCCTGGCTAAGTCCATCTTCCGGCCTGGGCAGACGCTGCCGCGGAATCCTCGGCTCTATAGTTTTTTGAGTCGGTGAGTGAGTGCAAGGGAGTTTCCTCAGGTGGGGGGTGCCTGAGGAAGAGGAGGAGGAGGAGGAGAACAGCTGGGCTCGGCCCCTGAGTGGCTAATCTGGTGCTGCAACCAGTTGGCCGACAGGGCCTTGGCCCTTCGCAGGGTTGCCTCGAGAATACTTGTGTGCTGAACCTGGGATCCGGTTTCAGTTCAGCAGATGTTCTCTGAGCTCCTCCTGCTCTGTGTGGGCCCCTGTGCTGGGTGCAGGAACACAGATGAATCAGGCACCATTTCGCGGTGCTCAGAAAGCAACTGACTCTGGTGGAAACGGGAGGTGGAGTCATATTAGTTTTACTTGATTGGGCTTAAAGGAGCCTAATCACTAGCTGGAAAAAGGAACTGGAAACGCGAACGTAAAAATGTGTATTCCTGTCTTTTTGTTTGGGCAATGATGGAAAAATTTAGTATGAACGAGGTTCGAGTATGAAAAAGAGAATGGAAGATGATAAAGCCATAAAGATGGGTTATGGCCAAATCGTGATGGGTCTCGTATTCTTCCCTAAGAAATTTGGTCTGTCCCGGAGGTAGAGGAGAGCGATGGAAGATTTAAAAGGGAAATTAAAAAACAAACAAAAACCTTAAGGGATGTTAATCCTGGTGGCACTCAGGAGGGTAATCTGGCATATAGAAGAGTGTGGTATAAAGGAGACCTGTTGGAAGATATTGCAGTTGTCCAGGTGAACCGGAAAGGGGACCTGTTGTAGTGGTGGGCAGTAGGAAGTTTGGAGATTATGTTAAGGTTTGTAATTGGGGATATTATGTTAAATCAACTTTGTGGTGGTCATGCTCATTATTGGATACTCAAAATTGACAAATTGTTCTTGACCACAACGCAAACAACATTTAGCAAAAGAAACAAGCTAGAAACTGTTCACTACAATTCAGTGTAATAAACGTTGTAACAAAGTTAGGAAAAATGTGCTATGAGATCATAGAGAAGTGCATTATAAAGTTCTCAGTTTTGAGATGGTGGCATAAGGGTTCATAGCACCTAGATTAGACTTTGAACCTTCTTTCCCTAATTCAGGTTTGGGGTTTTTTGTTTGTTTTCACTATTACAGCATGAGAAAGCATTCCCTATCCTTATTACATCAATGTTTGTATTTTATTTTGCTTAGATTGTGATCATGGCTGCTGAGTCTGATGTTCTGCATTTCCAGTTTGAACAGCAAGGAGACGTGGTCTTGCAGAAAATGAATCTTTTGAGACAGCAGAATTTATTTTGTGATGTATCAATTTACATTAATGACACTGAGTTCCAGGGGCACAAAGTGATTTTGGCTGCTTGCTCCACTTTTATGAGAGATCAGTTTTTACTCACACAGTCAAAACATGTCAGAATCACCATCTTGCAGAGTGCAGAAGTTGGCAGAAAATTGTTACTGTCTTGCTATACTGGAGCACTTGAAGTTAAAAGGAAAGAGCTTTTGAAATATTTGACTGCTGCCAGTTACCTTCAAATGGTTCACATTGTGGAAAAGTGCACAGAAGCTTTGTCAAAGTATCTGGAAATTGATCTTTCTATGAAAAACAACAACCAACACACTGACCTGTGTCAGTCTTCTGATCCTGATGTTAAGAATGAAGATGAAAATTCTGATAAAGACTGTGAGATAATTGAAATTTCAGAAGATAGTCCTGTAAACATAGATTTCCATGTTAAAGAAGAGGAAAGCAATGCTTTGCAGTCTACAGTAGAGAGTCTGACATCAGAGAGAAAGGAAATGAAGTCACCAGAGCTGTCTGCGGTAGACATAGGTTTTAAAGACAATGAAATTTGTATCCTTCACGTAGAATCCATCAGTACAGCTGGTGTCGAAAATGGGCAGTTTTCACAGCCTTGTACCTCTTCAAAAGCAAGCATGTATTTCTCTGAAACACAGCATTCATTGATCAATTCTACAGTTGAGAGCAGAGTGGCTGAAGTTCCTGGGAATCAAGGTCAGGGCTTATTTTGTGAGAATACTGAAGGAAGTTATGGTACAGTGAGTGAGATTCAGAATCTGGAGGAAGGTTATTCACTGAGGCACCAGTGCCCCAGGTGTCCTCGAGGCTTTCTTCATGTTGAAAACTATCTACGCCACCTTAAAATGCATAAACTATTCTTATGCTTACAGTGCGGGAAAACATTTACACAGAAGAAAAATCTCAACCGACACATTCGAGGACACATGGGCATACGGCCCTTTCAGTGTTCTGTGTGCTTGAAGACGTTTACTGCTAAAAGTACACTTCAGGACCACTTGAACATACACAGTGGGGATCGGCCATACAAATGCCACTGTTGTGATATGGATTTCAAGCACAAGTCTGCTCTCAAAAAGCACTTAACCTCTGTCCATGGCAGAAGCAGTGGTGAAAAACTATCTAGGCCTGATCTCAAAAGGCAAAGTCTACTATAATTATAATCACAGACTTGTTATATAAAGTTTGTATTATTCTATTAGGCAAGTCTTTCTATAGAGATGCAGCATTTGTAATATTTCATCCCCCCAATCTTTGTTTCTTATATTTGGTTGGCTTACACATAATCATTCTTTCTGAACTTCTAACAGTTCCAAAGTTATGGGAGGCACAGTAAAGCTGATGGGATTCTGTCTCATCTCATACATTACATATAAGTCTCAGTAGTATCCCTAGAGAAATAGAGTTCCTTTCTTACACATTCTTGATTCTAGTGACAAAGGATCCAGCAGTATTTGCAGATTCTGATTTGGAGTTTCTAGCTAACTGATTTAAGTATAAAATCCAATCATATAAAAACTAATGAATTAGGATAACAAGAAGAGAAAATGTAAAAACACTATTATGTGTTTCTAGTCACTTTAGAATAGATGGCACTAAGAAAAAATTTTTTTTAACTTTTCTTGGATTCCAAACTAAATACCAAGATACTTTTCATTTTAAAATGTATAAAGTAACAATTCAGATTCACTTGGGAATAGCAGATTTTTTTTTATAAAGGGTTAATATTCCTTAAAATACTTTTATTTCCAGGCCTTATTAGTATACATATTTAAGAAATGGTTAATTGGACCCAAGTTTCTTGATTTTATTTAATACAATTGGATTAATAATTTTGTGGCCAGTAAAATTATAACATTGGCATGAAGCTGTGAAAAATGAGAAATTCTGCCTTTACCAAAGATATCTGTTCTACTGTTTTAAAACTTCTTCTCTATTTTATTTTTCATTTAACATGAAGTAAAATTGAAATTTCTTCCTGGTTTGTAGTTCTGTGAATTTTAACACAAAGATTTGTGCACCACTACAGCAATCAGTACAGAACAGTTTCTTCACTCAACAGCTCTCTCATGTCGTCCCTTTGTAGTCAGCTCCTTCTAGCTCTAATCCTGGCAACAGTTCTCCATCACTATTATTTTGACTTTTCTGGACTGTCGTATAAACAGATTCTTATGGCATGTTCCTTCTTGACATGCTTTTTCACCCAGCATAATGACTTTGAAGTTCATCCATATCATTTTAAATTTTGAATTGGCAATATATATTCTAGCTGTTACTAGATGAGTAATTTAAAAAGGGGTAGCTTTAGTGTTGTATTTATTCATTTACATTAATGGAATTTCCATTCATTATGGGTTGATAAGAATCTTAACCATCCCTAGAGTTTTATATTTCCAAAAATACGTCAAAAGGAAAACCATGACTGTATGATTATTTTAGTGACAGTCATATTTGAGATGGTGTTCCAAGCCATAGTTCTCTAATATCCCCATCTACGTATCATACAAAACTTTAAAAAATTATTTTAACAAAGATTAAAATATACTGCAGGGCAAATAATATTCTTTAAAACACAAGAACTGCTTTTGGTAAAGAAGCCTAACTAGATGCATCTTACTTTCAAGCTGTTCTAGTCCTCCTCTAGTTAACTTAGCTTTATGTAGAATTTCTACTGTATTTAATTTCTATTGACCCCTTCTATATTTTAAAATGTAATATACTTTGTACCATTTATAAAAATTGTGTGATGAATCACATGTTCGTTGTTGTAAGTGTTAACCTTCTTTTGATACTTTTGTGGGAAAGACATTCTCCACTGAATTTTAACTTTCCTAGAAACTTTTAAGAACGCAGGTCTCATTTGACGAGAAAACCGACTTCATAACCCAATGTTACTAGTTAGTGACATTGTGCTTAACTTCTCCTTGAACTTTTTAACTATATATGTAAAATTACTTTGATCTTGGTCATTTGAAAGATCATTTCCAGGTCTAAAATTCCATGATTTTATATTTAATTCTCCCTCAGAACAGAAGAGGGGAAAGCAAGAGAGGATGGTTTTGTGTCTTTATGAACTTTGTTACTTAAGTACTCCATTGGAGACATAATTTTTCTAAATAGTGGATCTTTTTCCACTGGAAAGGATGATGGCTCATTGCTTACTTTTCATTCATAGCTCATTGCTTCCATTTGACCTAACACTGGCCATTTGTTGGTGTGAAAATATTTTCTTTTCAGAAATAGTTTACTAGTGATTGAAATACTTTTCTTATTTTTGCTTCCTATGATAAAATGGCATGGGGGGAAGGGGAAAAGATGGAGATGGGAGGAGAGGGTAAAAGAATAGTAATCTGATTTTTTAGGAATTAGTATCTACTATCTTGGATATTTGAAAACAAAAAATTGGTTGAAACTATGTTTAAGTTTTATGTGTGCCTTGTAGATTGTTGTAAAATTTTCTGTGAGCACTTTGAGATTTTTGCTGGCCGGGGGTGTTTTGTGAAAGTGATGGTTATTATTTATATTATTTATTCCTGTTCAGTAGCACAGAATGATCTCCAAACATTCCTAGGAGTGTCTGTTTGCATGATATGTCTAAAAATTTTCAGGAAAATGGAATCTTTTTTTTAAAGTGAAGGTATGACAAAGTATAGAATTTATTCATTTAACATATTCACAGTTTGTGTTTCTGATATGAGAGAAAAATGCAAAGTGTTTGAGTTCAACCTCTTCATTTACTCCATTTACGTATAAAAGATCTTGAAAAGGTAGTTGTTACTTTGTTGTAAGAGAAAACACTTGCCCTTTTTCCTGGGATGTAACTATCTTACATGTTTACATAAGAAATAATAAACTGGAGGTGGGAATGGAGAACTATGTGTTTTGTCTTCATCTTGGAATTTTAAAGGATACAATTTAAAGGATACAGTTTCTCCTGGCTATTCATTAATCATTCATCTAGCAAATACTTCCTGAGTCCTTACAATGCAGTATAAGTTAGGTATACAGACAAAAATTCCTGCTCTTGTGAAACATTGTAGTGAAGGGAGACGAATAGTAAACAAGTAAGTAAAATCTATGTCTGTCAAAGTTTGAGAAGGAATTTGGAGAAAAATCAGGAATAGGGAGTATCAGAGAAGGGGGATGGGATTGTAATTTTAAATATGGTGGTCATGGCCGGGCGCCGAGGCTCACGCCTGTAATCCCAACACTTTGGGGGCACTTTGGGAGGCCAGATCACTTGACGTCAGGAGTTCGAGGCAAGCCTGGCCAACCTGATGAAAACCCTTCACTAAAAATACAAAAATTAGCTGGGCATGGTGGCGCTCGCCTGTAATCCCAGCTACTCCAGAGTCTGAGGCAGGAGAATCCCTTGAAACTGGGAGGTGGAGGTTGCAATAAGCCGAGATCGCACCGCTGCAGTTCAGCCTGGGTGAGGGAGCCAGACCCCGTCCCAAAAATAAAATAAAAATAAATATGGTGGTTAGGACACCTTTGAGAAATCTCAGATTATCAGAAATAAATATCCTCCTGTCTAGTGAAATGTAAATATATCCAGTAGAATAGAAAAATATGGCCTGGCGCAGTGGCTCACGCCTGTAATCCCAACACTTTGGAGGCCGAGGCGGGCGGATCTTCTGAGGTCAGGAGTTCAAGAACAGCCTGGCCAACATGGTGAAACCCTGTCTACAAAAATATATATAAAAAAAAAAAATTAGCCAGGCCTGATGGCGGGTGCCTGTAATCCCAGCTACTGGGGAGGCTAAGGCAGGAGAATCCTTTAAACTGGGGAGGCGGAGGTTGCAGTGAGCCGACACTGCGCTATTGCACTCCAGCCTCTGAGACACAGCGAGACTCCATCTCAAAAATATATATGTGTACATATATGTATATATGTATGTATATATGTGTATACATTCATATATGTATAGTGTGTGTGTATACACACAATAGTGTGGAAAACAAGTATGTACATGTAAAATCACCTATAACTGTCCAGTTGAAATTACTGAAACAAGTATTGGTTGTTAACAGTTCTCTAGGCTTGGCATATGTATCATAAAGAGAAGAGAACGAAAACGATAATGTGTGGAAGAAACGTCTTTGATGTGACCAGTGAATCTTTTTTCAAAAACATTGATCTTTGCCTGTCATTCAGACAAATATAATAGGTAATAACCATATATTTTGTTGAAACTGTAAAAGCAAACTTTCCATATTCTAATTCATTGTAAGTTTACTTGCATATTTTTGTTGTTGGACATCTGATTTCACATTGGAAAGTGCCTTGAGTTTAATTACAAGTAGGCCGGGCGCGGTGGCTCAAGCCTGTAATCCCAGCACTTTGGGAGGCCGAGACGGGCGGATCACGAGGTCAGGAGTTCCAGACCATCTTGGCTAACACGGTGAAACCCCGTCTCTACTAAAAAATACAAAAAGCTAGCCAGGCGAGGTGGCTGGCGCCTGTAGTCCCAGCTACTTGGGAGGCTGAGGCAGGAGAATGGTGTAAACCCAGGAGGCGGAGCTTGCAGTGAGCTGAGATCCGGCCACTGCACTCCAGCCCGGGCGACAGAGTGAGACTCCGCCTCAAAAAAAAAATAAAATAAATAAAAGAAAAGAAAAGTCATGGTCCTTTTTTTCTTTTTCTTTTTCTTCTTTTTTTTTTTTTTGAGACGGAGTCTGGCACTGCCCCCCCCCCCCCCCCCCCCCCCCCCCGGCTGTAGCACAATGGTGGTCTCCGCTCATGGCAACCTCCGCCTCCCGGGTTCACGCGATTCTCCTGCCTTAGTCCACCGAGTAGCTGGGATTACAGGTGCCCGCCACCACACCCGACTAATTTTTGTATTTTTAGTAGAGACGGGGTTTCACTATGTTGGCCAGACTGGTCTCTAACTTCTGACCTCGTGATCCACCTGCCTCGGCCTCCCAAAGTGCTGGTATTACAGGCGTGAGCCACTGCGCCAGGCGTCATGGTCATTTTCTAGCCTACATTCTTTAGTTTCTCATCAGTAACAAGAGGTACATTTTATCTGCCTTCTAGGATCACCTTGCTAATTAAATGAAATGTAAATAAAACTAAAACATTTAAAATTAAATATCACCTAACACAGGACCTTACACATACTAAGTAGTTTATAAATGTTAATTCTCTTATCCCTATTCCAAGTCTGTTTCATCTATAAATCATAAACAGTAAGAATCATTCTTACCTTAATTCGCTGTGGAAAAAGCTTCAACAAATATTTGAGATATGATGCCAGAACTTGTGCTTAAATTTTTATCTTTGCCAGCTTTTGAGGCGCTCAGAGCTTTTTTTTTTTCCTTTGGACTCTTTGTCTAGGAACAGACTTCTCTTTAATAAAGAAGGGAGACATGGAAGTGCCTGCCAAATACATGTTTTCCTTTTTGTTTTTGTAATTGGGAGATTACTTGACATTGTGGAGGGATTGAGGGATCCTGTAAGCTTGTCATTACAGGAACGTGAAGTAGAATGTAACACAGATGTATCAGATTCTGCTCAATGGATTCCATGCTTTTCACGAAGGAGACACTGGCTCTAACCAGCGTCTAGGAAGCCGGCTCAAGGCGCAGATGAATGTGCAGGGAGTTTCCCATCAATCCCTTCGGCTTGCCTAGTCCTTCTCATAGTACCTCCCACAGTGCTCCGGGGCTCCCTTGTCACGTGATCGGGGTGGATCCGCTGAGGCAGAGGGAAGTTGATACGCAGTTTGGGTGGCTGGGGCTACTACGCTTTCCTTCCAACTCCCGACTCCCGGGCTTGCGTAATCTCGCGCTAAGTTGGGAGTAACTTCTCGCGAGAGCTAGGTCGGGATCCCTCCAGGTCCGCCTCCGTGGTGAGGAGGAGGAGGAGGAGGAGGCGGAGGTGGAGGGAGAGGGAGGAGGAGGAGGCCCCGTCGCGGCCTTCGCCGCCGCCAACGGGGCTGTCCCTGTAGCTCCCGATGGAGTTTGAGGTCGTGAAACCTCCGCCGAGCTCTGCCCCGGCGAGACGAGGCGCCTCCGTCGCCGAGCCGCGCCGTCGCGGGGCTCCCGGGAGCGGCCCTTAGCGACCCCACCCGGGCCCCCTCAGGTAGGGCGGGGGCGGGCACGATGCGGCTCGGGCCCCAGCCCGGGTGCCTGGTCCCCGGCGGTCGGGCGGGAGACCACTCTCAGCCCTGAGGCCTGTGAGCTGTCGCCCCTGGTGCCTCGAGGGTTGGGAACTGAGGGCCGCATCTGACACTCGGACGGAACCCGGGCCCTGCGGAGGCCCCTCTCTCTGGTAGGGCTTTTTCGATGCGGAGCGACCGGCTCAAATGGCCACCTTCCTTCGACACTGGCTGAGCGGACGCCTCTGACCCCTAAGGAACCCACCCAAGCAGAGGCCCGGCTTCACTCTCCCTTTCCTAACCAGATAGTAAGGGGGTTTAGAAGAGGTCCTCGAAAACAAGTCCTCTCCTAGCTTTTCAGCTTTCTACCCTGGGGCTTCCCGAGACCCTAGCATAGGGGATGGTGGAGGCGATCTGAGTGGTAAATAGGAACCCCGGCCAAACAATGCCTTGGGAGGGCTTAACCTCCCTCGATGGGGATGGCTGGACCTGAGTGGTAGCACAGGGGTTGTGGCTAGGAGCAATAGCATGAAACACAGCCAGGGAATTCTGCTATGGCTTTCTTCTTTCCCTCTCTGATTTTTACTTCTTGGTGTAGCCTCTTGAGGAGACTCTTCCACCATCTTAGAAGAATGGTAGAAAGCATCTTTGTTTCTCAGAGAAGCAGCTGTACTTTTTTCTATCCTTAGCTTTCAGGATGGGAGAAGATAAGGGTAGCTGTCATTTCCATCCTTCAAATTACAAGGCAACAGTTTAAGATACCGGCGGATACATCCTTCACACCAAAATTGACTCAAGTAATCACTGGCATAAAGTAAATCTAATCCAGTGATTTATTTATATTTTCATAACCCTTGGGTTCCCTTTTTAATTCGTCCTCTCCCTTTTTTTCATTTCTACTCTCCCCCTACCCATTGTGGGTGGGTGACTTTGTATCCCAAATAAAGTGCTTTAAGTAATCTTTTTTCCAATTTTGTATTGGCCAAACTTTAAGTTCCAATAGGAACTTTTAGTTAACCTGAGAAAGCTAACGTTGCTACACCACAGTGGTAAAATGTCACTCAAAAGCAAAGAAACAAATGTTAGCCGGTGCAGCCTTTTAATGGTTAAACATACAAACTTAGTTAAAAACTTTTTACAATATTAAGAATATTAATAGATTCTTCTTTTTAAAACACCTTTTGTCTGTCTAAAAAGCTATACCACTGTTCTAGCTTCACAAGCCTTTCTTACGTTGTTTACTTCCACGTTCAATTTTTGAAGAAGTAGAGGTCACTACATCCTGTTAAAGGAAAAACAGTGTAAATACTGTTTTCCAGTATTGGCATTTTCATTGATTTGGAGATTCATGTTTTCAAAATTTTAGAGTTTGGAAAATTGCTAGAGGATAGAATGTAAAACATATTCTAGTTAGTTTAGAAAAAGCAGATGTTATAATTCAAACAGGCACTTGTTCTGTGAGGATTTAATTACACTCGTGTTCATTAGTGGATCCTTTGAGTTACCCCTGATCTGTTATTTCTGTTGTGGCAACCTGACATGTAAGAAGACTTATGTCCTTTGTTCATATATTTTTGTTAAATCATACTCTGCTTTTGTATTTGCTGTCTTCCACTTTGAAAAAACCAAAAAATTCCATTTTGGCACAGCATTCTTCTTTACACTTAGGATTTTATATTCAAAAATTGAACTTCTACATTGTTTGCAATAACTAAGAACGCTAAAAAAAAAAAAATTTATAACAAGGTTGTAGTAAGTACTTATTGTTTAATTTGGACTGTGTTGGAGTTTCACTTTTTAGTGATGGCAAAAGGAAGCATGGGTAAAATAAAGCTAGTTGAAAATTAAAAATAAGTTCGTGTTTTGCATCCAGTCTCATGAATGTTATGATCAGCGTTTTCTAATTTTACTAAAGCTTTAAGTGTGTGAGTTTAACCTCAATTTCTTGATAAAAGTTAGTTTTGAGTATTACTTTGTAATCTTAAATATTCTAGAGTTGCACTGTCCAGTGCTAGCCAGTGGCCACATGTGACAGTTAAGGATTTGAAATGTGGCTAGTGTGAATTGAGATGTCCTGTAGGTGCAAAATACCATATTTCAAAGACAGTACTAAAATTTTTTTAATATCTCAATAATTTTCATATTGACAACTTGTTGAAATGATATTTTGTATAAACTGGGATAAATAAAATGTATTACTAAAAATAATTTTACCTATTTTCTTTTAACTTTTTTTTTTTTTTTTTTTTGAGACACAGTCTCTCTCTGTCACCCAGGCTGGAGTGCAGTGGCACCATCTGGGTTCACTGCAACCTCCACTTGCAGGCTCAAGCAATTCTTGCGCCTCATCCTCCTGAGTAGTTGAGATTACAGGAAGGCACCACTACGCCAGGCTAGTTTCTGTATTTTTAATAGAGATGGGGTTTTGCTATGTTGGCCAAGCGGGCCTAGAACTCCTGACATCAAGTGATCCACCCACCTCCCACCTTGGCCTCCCAAAGTGCTGCGATCACAGGTGTGAGCCACTGCACCTGGCCTCTTTTAACCTTTTTTAATGTGACTACCAGAAAATTAAAAATTACTTGGATTATAATGGCTCACATATTTCTGTTGGACATTACTATTGTAGATCAGCATTACTCTTCCAAGAAATATATTGGAATAAAAGTAGATGTATAAAAATCCAAAACTTCCAGATAGATTATCCTGTTACAATCAGAATAATTAAAGAGCTAAGGACTTTGGTAATATGAAGGATGAAGTTATCCATTGGCTATTATTTGATAGGCAGAAGTAAGTTCTATCTCAAAGTATTTTTCTAGTCATCACTAATATTAGTTATATTTGTTAAAATAGAAAGATGGCTCATGCCTGTAATCCCACCACTTTGGAAGGCAGAGGTGGGTGAATCATCTGAGGTCGGGAGTTCAAGACCAGCCTGACCAACATGTATAAACCCCATCGCTACTAAAATTACAAAAAATTAGCCAGGCTTGGTGGCGCATGCCTGTAATCCCACCTACTCGGGAGACTGAGGCAGGAGAATCACTTGAACCCGGGAGGCAGACGTTGCAGTGAGCCGAGATCCTGCCATTGCACTCCAGCCTAGGCAACAAGAGTGAAACTCCGTCTCAAAAAATAAATAAAAAAGAAGTTATCTCATTACTGCCCTATTAGAATGCATTGAGGCCAGGCGCAGTGGCTCACGCCTGTAGTCCCAGGACTTTGGGAGGACAAGGTGGGTAGATCACCAGGTCAGGACTTTGAGACCAGCCTGACCAACAGGTGAAACCCTGTCTCTACTAAAAATACAAAAATTAGCCAGGCATGGTGGTGTGCACCTGTAATCCCAGTTACTCAGGAGACTGAGGCAGGAGAATCACAGGAAACCGGGAGGCGGAGGTTGCAGTGAGCCAAGATCGCACCACTGCCCTCTAGCCTGGGCAACAGAATGAAAAAAAAAAAAAAAAAAGAATGCATTGGAAGTTATATCTAATAGTTATTTTAAAACTGAGTTCAACCCCATAGTGTATTTAAGAAGTAAAATTTGAGTCATATATACTTCACACGTTAACAGCAAATTCACACATTATAGCAGTCTTTTAAATTGCAATTCAATTCCTTTTTCTCCAATGCAGAGTTTCTAGCTTACAAGTTGTTTCCATTGGTGTTTTGGTTTTTACTTGTCTTTTAGCTTGAGATCCAAATTGTACTTATGCTTTAAATATCAATTTTTTAAGAACAAAACTAATTATTTTTAAGTATTCTAAACTGGGAAGTACCGTGACAGTCCATTTCAGTAGCTTATATTCCTCACATGGGTTAACTAGAATGAAAACAATGATTGTTTTAATTAGAAGAACTAAGCCCCAATGTTTACATTTTTATTAAGAGAATTGTTAAATGCTATATACATATATGACAATTAAAGAAGCATAAACTTTATTCCGGCATTTTAAAATCAGATGCTGTAGACCTGAACTGGCTGCATAATATGGTAGACTAATAAGAGAAAATGAAAGTATTTAGCTGGCTCTTATTAAAGCAGTTTGTAATTTGAATCATATAAGAGGTGCCTATTATGCTTCCTGTTTTGTGTGTCAGCACTTATAGCAAGGAACTTGCAGTCTGGAAAACTATTTGAGGGAAAAACTGTTTATGGTCCCACCGTTAATTTAGCATTTCTCACTCCTATGCTTTATCTTATTATCTTTCTTCAATTTTTGTAACTGGTAACTAAAATTAGTTGATACAAATAATTAGAATGTTTTTCTTAAGGAATCACTTTAGGTATCTTGAGTTGTAGGCCTTTTAATCCATTTTATCTCAGTTTGAAATGTTTTCATTATTTGGGAAGAATACTTCAGTAGTAACTATAAATATTCATAGCAATTTAGACTTACATAGACTCAAATGAGTTGCATAAAATGTATTAGTATAGGTCTAGAAGTTTTGCATTAATATATAGTCTTTGTGCTCCATGGTTCATTTATATGCTTTTTCAATTATAAAGACCATAGAATATTTACCATTTTTGGTAGTTACAAAAATATTTTCTAGGTAAACATTTGCAAAGTGCCTGTTTTGAAGGAATGAAGTTTCTTCTGTGTTTCAGATAAAATTTTATATTGTATTTATCTTAATTAAGGAATCTAGGATTTACTGATAATATCACTGAAGAAAAACATTTTTAGAAAAAGCATTTCTTACATCTGATCGTGTAAGGGAAGTTTAGTTCATAATTTACTATCAGAAAGTTAGACTCTGACACAGAGAAGAAAATTTGGTAGAGTTATTGCCAAAATTTTGGCAGTGTTTTTTCTTTATATCTTAAAGGTATTAATTCAATTTGTGGTAGAAATTAAACTTCTCAGCATTAATTATGTTAAAACCTCTGATGTTTATATGCCTAAATACTAAGGACTATTGTAATATAAAACTATTAAGTGTGCTCTGGTATAGTTTGAAGCAGTTTAAAACTATGTAGTAGGTAACAATATGAAAGATAGCATTTTTCTGTTTAGTTGAAACTCCCCCCCAACCCCCTACTTATGTGCTTTAATATAAAGCATTTGAGAAAGGCCTTGGAAAACTAAGGAAAAGGTATTTGCTCTTATTTTGTACTACCAGGTGGCCTGTGATACCCTAAACCACAGAATTAACATTTCCAAACAGGTGGTCATTATGAAAAACTACATGCAGTGTCCTGTTTTCATAAATATTTAATCAGTTCAAGTTATTAACTAAATTAGGGCTTTCAGTAGATTTAAGATGAAATTCATTCTTCCTCAAAGGCCTCTCATTGTATAATTCTGCAAACCAGAAAACTGAATGTTAAAAATGTTCAGTAGTTTTAGGGAGTGATGTATTCACCTGCTCAGTGCTCATCTCTAAAGTTGGAAGGAAACTAATTGGTTTTTAGATTGATAGCATTAATAGATGTGGTAATTTGAGGATGAAAGTTGTAAAATAAATTATAACTTGGAAGATTTGGTTACTTTAAAGATAAGATTTTAGATAATTTGCGTTAGAGGTGTTTGAGAAAGTTTATATGTGGGTGCTTTTTACATAGCAAGCCCTGTAATTCATTTTTACCAAGTTTTTTTTTTTTTTTTTAATCTTGGTTTTTGTGAATATAAAAGCACAGGTCCAGGCACGGTGGCTCATGCCTGCAATCCCAGCACTTTGGGAGGCTGAGGCAGCCAGACACGTAAGGTCAGGAGTTCAAGACCAGCCTGGCCAACGTGGTGAAACCCCTTCTCTATGAAAATTAGCCAGGCATGATGGCAGGTGCCATCCCAGCTACTTGGGAGGCCAAGGTGGGAGAATCACTTGAACCCAGGAGGCAAAGGTTGCAGTGAGCCGAGATCGCGCCATTGCACTCCAGTCTGGGTGACAGAGCAAGACTGTCTCAAAAAAAAAAAAAAAAAATACAAAAAAAGAAACACAATAAAGGCTAATAGAATTTTTTTGTTTGTTGGCATAATGGAGAATACTTTCAGTTATGTATTTTTTCTCTCCTGAATGTGACTACATTTTTAAACATCTAATTTCTGTGGAACTAATATATTTGGGTTGGTAAACATTCCTGTGAAATAAAGTATTGGTTGTTTAATTGCCCTAAATACCTAGATTTCTTGTTCACCAGAGAACTTTTGTCAGACTTATATAAGTCTTGAATTGGAAGATAAAGAAAATCTGGGAAGTTTAGTGTGTTCAAATTAGTGTTGCTTTGCTGCTAAATCTTTTACTTTACTAAAATTGTGGATTTTTTTTTTTTTTTTTTTTGAGACAAAGTTTCGCTCTTGTTGAACAGGCTGAAGTGCAATGGCATGATCTTGGCTCACTGCAACCTCCGCCTTCCAGATTCAAATAATTCTCCTCCCTTAGCCTCCTTAGTAGCTGGGATTACAGGCATGTGCCACCACGCGTGGCTAATTTTGTATTTTTAGTAGAGATGGGGTTTATCCATGTTAGTCAGTCTGGTCTCGAGCTCCTGACCTCAGGTGATCCTCCCGCCTTGGCCTCCCAAAGTGCTGCAATTGTAGGTGTGAGCCACCATGCCAGGCAGGAATATTTTGATCTTAGAAACAAGAAAAATTCTCTCACTGTTTTTTTTTTATATATACCTTTTCAGTTTTTAATCATGCCTATATAACTTTTTAGAATAATGTTTTTTCTTCTACGTCTTCCTCATTGGACTTTACAGTTTTGGTTATGTATATCAATCACTAAATAATATAGTTTTATCAGAAGTATTGTAATGAACAATACACGATTTTTAAGACAATTTTTTTGTTGGTTTTACTTTGGCACTGTATGTTGTGGTCAGCATTATTCTTTCATTTATGAACAAACAACTCTCTTAATCATCTCTCACTCATCACAGTCTTCTCTTATATGTTGATTTTCAGTACCTCATTTTGCTTCCTAGCCAAGTCTTGTCAGAGGTTTCTTCTTTCAGGTGGCAAGGCTGTTTTCTTCACACTTGAGTCTCTACA
Source organism: Piliocolobus tephrosceles (assembly GCF_002776525.5). Lineage (NCBI taxonomy): Eukaryota > Metazoa > Chordata > Mammalia > Primates > Cercopithecidae > Piliocolobus > Piliocolobus tephrosceles. The sequence goes on from NC_045447.1 coordinate 15,720,674, forward strand.
ATATTATTTGGAAGAGTAGTTTTCAAAGTTTACTAACTCCTGGCCATACCTTATTATGTTTTGGGGTACTGGTTATCCAAGGGAAACAAAAAACAAAACAACAAAACAAACACCCCAGCAGTCCAAAGTAATTTGTGTTCCTAAAAATGGAATATGGAAAGTTAATTTGCTTGTTTGATGTGGTCATTGAGAAAAAAACATGAAAGCTTTGATGATTATTATGTGAGCAACCAATATAAATACAGTTTAGTTGAAAGGAACACTATTAAGGTATTGTTTCCATGCAGAATTTCAGAAATTTAATTAATTCAGTAAATAGGTTTTTTAAAAAATACATCCAAATGTTATGAAATTATTCAGAAGTATTTTGGGTCTGAAGCCATTGGTTGATTTAAGCAATTAACTCTTGAAAGGTGAATGATGAATATGTGGTTAATTCATACTTTTGTCCATTTCTAGCTTACAAAACACTACACAGCAAAATAATGATCTGCTAGACTGCTAACCCGAGCGTCCAGCTTCCACAATGCCTGTGCAGGCAGCTCAATGGACAGAATTTCTGTCCTGTCCAATCTGCTATAATGAATTTGATGAGAATGTGCACAAACCCATCAGTTTAGGTTGTTCACACACTGTTTGCAAGACCTGCTTGAATAAACTTCATCGAAAAGCTTGTCCTTTTGACCAGACTGCCATCAACACAGATATCGATGTACTTCCTGTCAACTTTGCACTTCTCCAGTTAGTTGGAGCCCAGGTAAGTGTTCAAGATTTTACTATAGGTTGGTGCAAAAGTAATCGCTGTTTTTGCCATTATTTTAACGGCTTGTCCAGCCTTCAGGCCACATGCGGCCCAGGACATCTTTGAATGCAGCCCAACACAAATTCATAAACTTTTAAAACATTGTGAGTTTTTTTTGTGATTTATTTTTATTTTTATTTTTTTAGCTCATCAGCTGTCGTTAGTGTTAGTGTATCTTATGTGGCTTTTTTTTTTTTTTTTTTTTTTGAGACAGAGAGTCTCTCTGTCTCCCAGCCTGGAGTGCAGTGGTGTAATCTGGGCTCACTGCAATTCCCACCTCCCGGGTTCAAGTGATTCTCCTGCTTCAGCCTCCCAAGTAGCTGGGCTTACAGGCAAGCACCACCATACTCAGCTTATTTTTTTTGTATTTTTAGTGGAGACAGGGTTTCACTATATTGGCCAGGCTGGTCTGGAACTCCTGACCTTAGGTGATCCGCCCACCTCGGCCTCCCAGTGTGCTAGGATTACAGGCATGAGCCTCTGCACCCAGCCATCTTACGTGGCCTTAATGGCAAAAACTGCAATTACTTTTGCAGCAACCTAATAATTTGTTACATGAAATAGTTATTGAACTTTGTTCAGTAATAGGTATAAAGTATGTTTAGTGATCATTACGGTGTAAAAAATAAATCTCAGTGTACCTGATTTTCATGATTGTATTCTGCGAAAGATTTTCTTTAGATAATGTCATATCCTTATACAAACCATAGATTATATTATAGTTACATATTTCTTTAATTCTGGGGCTAAAATTTATGTATGTAAGTGACTTTGGTGGATAAGAAATGTTTTTATATAAGCATACATGTTTGTTCACTAGGTGATATGAAAAGAAATGTAATCAAAGCTTTGACCAGAAACAGGTTTTTCTGTTGTTGTTGTTACTCTTTTTTTCCCTCACTTAACTTTTTGTATAATAGTGCAAATGAAAAAATAAGGTCTGTGTAGGGATGTTTATATGGAAAACCAAAAACCAATGTGTCAGTAATAAATTCTGCATGATTTCTTATGACCATATGCTATATCAAGCTTATCTGACTTTCAGGCTGCATGCAGCCCAGGACAGCTTTGAGTGCGGCCCAACACAAATTCGTAAACTTTATTTTTTTTTAAGCTCATCAGCTATTGTTAGTGTTAGTGTATCTTATGTGTGGCCCAAGACAGTTCTTCCAGTGTGGCCCACAGAAGCCAAAAGACACCTCTGAGCTATGTGATGCTTGAGTCGAACATTAGGGGAAAAAAAAAAGAACATGTGCTATAGAATTCGTGTTTGTAATTATTTTATTGAATCAAAGCAAGACTCTAGATTTGAAATAACTTCTATTTAATGAGGGTCTACTTTACATTAGGTTTGACAGTAAGTATTCAGCATTTATTATTACTAATTCTTACCATAGCTTTTCAGGTGGTTATTATCCCCATTTTACAGGTTACAAAGAAGATGAAATTCTATACATCATGTACTACATATTAAAGCCAAAAAGGAATTATTTTTCTGATTTGATAGAAAATCCAATAAACCAAAATACTTCATTCATTCCCTTAGTATCTTGAATTTGAAGTCCTCCTTGTAAAGCACAAAATCTCTTTTCAGTGTTTATAATCAAGTTACACACCATGAAATCAAGGTGCATCTACAATCGATAGTGTATCTTAATTTAATTAGCAATGTATTTTTGTTAATGGAGTATAAAATAATGTCTCTTGCAAACAATAACATTTTAGGTTTGATAAAATACAAACTTTTTGTCAGAGTACTAGCTAACCACCAGACCCAGTGGCTTACGCCTGTAATCTCAGCACTTTGGGAGGCTGAGGTGGGCAGGCTGCTTGAGGCCAGGAGTTCGAAACTAGCCTGGGCAAGATGGTGAAACCCCATCTCTACAAAAAATACAAAAATTAGTCAGGCGTGGTGGTGTGTGACTGTAGTCCCAGCTACTTGGGAGGCTGAGATGGTAAGATGGGAGGTTCATTTGAGCCCAGGAGGTTAAGGCTGCAGAGAGCCAAGATTATGCCACTGCACTCCAGCCTGGGTGATGGGAGTGAGACCCTATCTCAAAAAAAAAAGCAAAAAAACTAGCTACCATTTATTTAGCATTTGCTATAGGTCAGTGGGTACTGTGTTAATATCATTTGTAAATATTATCTCAGTTGGTCCTTAAATTGCCTACAGATATTTACAATGTGACTTCTGTTACCTCTTCTACTACTGTTCTTATTCTGCTTAAGCTACACTGGCTTCTTAGCCAGTTCTCAGATATACCAAGTATATTGCCACCTGATGGCTTTTACAGTGACTGTTACCTTTGCCTAGAATGTTCAGTCTGTCTCCATTTTCTTTTTTTTTTTTTTTTGAGATGGACTCTCTCACTGTCATCCAGGTTGGAGTACAGTGGCGCAATCTCGGCTCATTGCATCCTCCACCTCCCAGGTTCAAGTGATTGTCCTGCTTCAGCCTCCCGAGTAGCTGGGATTACAGGTGCACACCACCATGCCCAGCTAACTTTTGTATTTTTGGTAGAGATGGGGTCTCACCATGTTGGCCAGGCTGGTCTCGAACTCCTGACCTCAAGTGATCTGCCCACCTTGGCCTCCCAAAATGCTGGGATTATTGGTGTGAGCAACCGTGCCTAGCCTCTCCCTTCACATTCTTTATTCGCATCTCACAGTTTTCAAGGAGCCAGTCCTGACCACCCTAATTAAAATTGTCACCCCTCGCTAGTATTTCCAGTCCCCCTTATCTTTGCTCTATAATTTCACCTCTTGAAACACTACGTATTTATTTATTATGTTTTTAATTTATTGATTGGCTGCCTCTTCTACTCTCCACTAGAATGTGAGCTCCACAAGGGCAAAACATTTTGTCTGTTTTGCTCATTGATATATCCCTGGTACCTATAACTGTGCCTAGTGCATGGTAAGCTCTCCATAAATATAAATATTTGTTGAATTATATTGCACTTTTGTAGTGACACTACAAAATACAGATTTTCATCTTCATTTTGCAGATATGGAAATTATGACTTGGAGCAATTAAGTAATTTACTCAAGGTCATTCATAGAAGTAGCAGAGCTGCAATTTTTACCCAAGTTTTGACCTTTGAATGAAAACACTGTATCTTATAATGCTTATCTTAAGTAAATAATATAGTGAAAAGGTGATAAGTGCTATGGGGGGAAAAGAAAAAACAACTCTGCCTTTTTTCTCCACTCTTTAATTTTGAAATTCTTTCAGACCCACAAAAAAGTTGCAAGAAATACTATTCAGAGAACTTGTGTAACTTTCCGCAACTTAACCTAGTGTTAACATCCAACACCAAGAAATTAGCATTGATATAATACTGTTAACTTTCTGCTTCTTTTCTTTCTTCATTAATCCACACAGCTCCTGCTATTAAGTATGTTATTTTTTGTTGTTGCTGCTGCTGTTGTTATTTTGAGATGGAGTCTCGCTCTGTCACCCAGATTGAAGTGCACTGTGCAATCTGAGCTCACTCCAACCTCAGCCTCCTGGGTTCAAGAGATTCTCCTGCCTCAGCCTCCTGAGTAGCTAGGATTACAGGCGTCCACCCCCACACCTGTCTAATTTTTGTAGTTTTTAGTAGAGATAGGATTTCACCATGTTGGCCAGGCTGGTCTCAAACTCCTGACTTCAGTTAATCTGCCTCCTTGGCCTCCCAAAGCGCTGAGATTACAGGCCTGAGCCACCATGACTGGCCTTATTTTTGGTTTGTAGAAAGCAGTTTGGCTAGGTGTTTGACTTTAATTTTACTTAAATGGCTTTCATGTATAATCTATGCATTATAATTTTATACTCACCAAGATTATTACCAAGTACATAAATAATAGTTGCATGAGCTGAATGAATGTATTTCTGCAACACTTCTTTTTTTTTTTTTTTTTTTTAAGGTACCAGATCATCAGTCAATTAAGTTAAGTAATCTAGGTGAGAATAAACACTATGAGGTTGCAAAGAAATGCGTTGAGGATTTGGCACTCTACTTAAAACCACTAAGTGGAGGTAAAGGTAAGTTCATAAAATGCATTTTTACTGATAAGTAGGGCTTGGTGGTACATTTACCTTGAATGACTTGATGTGGATACCCTATTAAATTGTGGAAAAGGAGTTTGCTTGAGAAATGCCTTGAAAAATGTATAGATTGAGAAAATTATCTTGTCCCATTTTCTGAAAATAACCAATATTGTCATTAAGAATTCAAGCTGGGGCCGGGTATGGTGGCTCATGCCTGTAATCCCAGCACTTTGGGAGGCTTAGGTGGGCGGATCACAAGGTCAGGAGATAGAGACCATCCTGGCTAACATGGTGAAACCCCGTCTCTACTAAAAATACAAAAAATTAGCCAGGCATGGTGGAGGGCGCCTGTAGTCCCAGCTACTAGGGAGGCTGAGGCAGAAGAATGGCGTGAACCCAGGAGGTGGAGCTTGCAGTGAGCCGAGATGGCACCAGTGCACTCCAGCCTGGGCGATAGAGCGAGACTCCGTCTCAAAAAAAAAAAAAAAAAAAAAAAATTAAAGCTGGGCGTGGTGGCTTCATGCCTGTAATTGGAGCACTTTATGAGGCTGAGGTGGGTGGATTTCTTGACCCCAGGAGTATGAGACCAAGCCCATCTCTACTAAAAATACAAAAAATTAGCTAGGCTTGGTGGCACATGCCTGTAGTCCCAGCTACTGAGGAGGCCGGTGTAGGAGAATCACATGAGCCCAGGAAGTTGAGGCTGCAGTGAGCTGTGATTGTGCCACTGCACTCAACCTGGGCAATGGGAGTAAGACCTTGTCTAAAAAAAAAAATTTACCAGAGTCACTGCATCTTGAAATTTGTACAGTATTTGAATTCATTGTTTAATAGTGCTTTTATTAATATAATATTATTAATGTAATAACAGACAGAATACTGTTAGAAAAATGAAAGCGCATTACAAGGGACTCATTAGGAATTATGGCTTAATCGTTAAACACAGATAATGAAAATTGACTTTTATTTTTAATTGGAAAAACTTTAGCTCCCTTTGTTTCCCTTTTCCTAAAGGTGTAGCTAGTTTGAACCAGAGTGCACTGAGCCGTCCAATGCAAAGGAAACTGGTGACACTTGTAAACTGTCAACTGGTGGAGGAAGAAGGTCGTGTAAGAGCCATGCGAGCAGCTCGTTCCCTTGGAGAAAGAACTGTAACAGAACTGATATTACAGCACCAGAACCCTCAGCAGTTGTCTGCCAATCTGTGGGCCGCTGTCAGGGCTCGAGGATGCCAGTTTTTAGGGCCAGGTAAGATAGGTTACTATCTTTTTTTTTTTTTTTTTTTTTTTGAGACGGAGTCTTGCTCTGTCACCCAGGCTGGAGTGCAATGGCCGGATCTCAGCTCACTGCAAGCTCCGCCTCCCGGGTTCACGCCATTCTCCTGCCTCAGCCTCCTGAGTAGCTGGGACTACAGGCGCCCGCCACCACGCCCGGCTAGTTTTTTGTATTTTTTAGTAGAGACGGGGTTTCACCGTGTTAGCCAGGATGGTCTCGATCTCCTGACCTCATGATTCGCCCGTCTCGGCCTCCCAAAGTGCTGGGATTACAGGCTTGAGCCACCGCGCCCGGCCTGATAGGTTACTATCTTACCTTTTTTATTAGTAAGGGGCTTGAGGATGCCAATTTCTGGAGCTCGGTGAATCCTGAGACTCAACCTGTCTTTATATGTACAAATATTGATATAATTAAAGATAAATTTGTTTTTGTTGTTATTGCTGTTTTGTTTTGTTTTGTTTGAGACAGTGTCTCACTCTGTCACCCAGGCTGGAGTGCAGTGGCACAGTCTTGGCTCACTGCAGCCTCGACATCCAGGTTCAAGCAATTCTCCTGACTTAGCCCCTTAAGTAGCTGGAACTATAGGCACACACTATCACACCCGGCTAATTTTTCTATTGTTTGTACAGACAGGGTTTCACCATGTTGGCCAGGCTGGTCTGGAACTCCTGACCTCAGGTGATCCGCCCGCCTGGCCTCCCAAAATTCTAGGATTATAGCCACTGCACCCAGCCAAGATAAATCCGTTTTTATTAATCTTAATTTATATGATAGACAGTGTTTTTGTATTTTAAAACAAATTTCTCATTTAAGCTTCAATTGCCGTCAAGATAGGCAATATAGCTACAGTTTTACAAATTAGAAAACCAAGTTAGAGGCCTAAGATTGAACACATAATAAACCAAAGAAAGGTAAGCTGTTTTTTGGTCTGAAAAAAAATGTTTAAACTCTTAATCGTTTTTAGGGGATAATTCTTTATGATTAGTGTTATCTATGTTCTGTCTTAAAAAATCTTCACCTATACCAAGGTTATGAAGTACCCTGCTGTGTTTTCTTGTAGAAGGTTTATTGTTTGAAATTTGTGATTTAGAACTACAGTTCAGGTAGAATTTATTTTTGGAAAGGAAACTTTAATAAGTGATATTGGGACAACTAGATCAAAATGTGGAAAAAGACAAAATTAGATGCATTTCTTATTCTATATAAACTATATAAATTACAAACATGTCAGAAATCCTTATTAAAAATAAAAATAAATTATATAGTAATAAAAACCAATAAAAGAATATATTTCTGTATAACCTGTGAGTAGGGAACATTTTTCTAACTTTAACTCAAAATCTAGAAACAAGGGGAGAAATTGATATTTGACTGTATAATTTTTATGTTTAATTTACATCACAAAAAAATTATAACCAAAGGAAAAAGAAGACCAACTGGGGAAAATATAAATTATGTAACAAATGTACACAGAGGGCTAATATAACTAATATATACGATATGTCTAAAAATTCAGAAGAAAAAGACCAACAACCAATTGAAAAATTGACAAAAGATGCAAGAAATACCATTTCTCACCTATCAGATTGGCAGAATCTTAAAGTCTGAAAATATATTCTGTTGGCAAGGGTGTGAGGTACTCTCATCCAGTAGTTATGGGCATGCAAAGTGGTGCAAGAGAGGAATTTGGCAACATCTGAAAATATTACCTCTGTGTTTACCCTTTGGTCTAGCGATCCCACTTCTAGGAATCTATCCCAAGGAGACAACGGAAGGTATAGAATGCATAAAGTTATAAAAGCACTATTTGTAATAGCAAACATCTGGAAACAACCTGAATGCCTATGCGTAATAAGGTACTAGTATAATAAACTGTGGTATATCCTTCCAGTGTAGTACTATGCAGCTGTCGAAAGAAATGAGGAAGAAGTATATATTCTGCTAGGGTGTGACCTCCAGATATGTTGGTAAGTTAAAAAATAAAAGCAAGGTCCAGAATGATGTGCTCAGTATAGTACTTTCTAAGTAAGAGAAGGAGGGAGAAAATCCAACTTATTTGTTTAAATTTTCCAAAAGAAACAATGGTTAAAAAAAAAAAAAAGACTAATACCAGTATGTAGAAGAACAAGGAATCAAGGGAAAGCAGACAGGGACAGAAACTATACCTTGTCAGCTCTATCTTGTTTTGTACTTTGGAACCACATAAATGTTTTATGTAATTATAAAACAACTTTAAATATTTTTTTAATTTAATTTAAAATGATTAAAATAATACCTAAAAATAAAGCTAAAACAAGTTGGTAGAATATCCATTCGAGAATGAATTATTTCAGGTTACTTTAGAACACAGTGTTTTGAATTTTATATCCCTAGTGGAATATACAATAAATCCTAAATTATGTTCATTTGTCATATTGTTCATAATTCTACTGGTATTGTTATTTAGAAACTTAGACACACAGTAGCATAAAACAAGTAAGCAAATAATTATGTTAATGCCACCAGAATCAAGACTTTCAGCCTTTAAAAAAAAAGATACAAGGCCGGGCACATGGCTCACACCTGTAATCCCAGCACTTTGGGAGGCCAAGGCGGGTGGATCACCTGAGGTCAGGAGTTCAAGACTAGCCTGGCCAACATGGCAAAAACCCATCTCTACTAAAAATACAAAAATTAGCCAGACATGGTGGCAGGTGTTTGTAATTTCAGCTAGTTGGGAGGCTGAGGCATGAGAATCGCTCTAACTTGGGGGCAGAGGTTGAGTGAGCCAAGATCATGCCACTTCACTCTAGCCTGGGTGAAAGAGCAAAACTCCGTCTCAAAAAGAAAGAAAGAAAGAAAGATACAAGTATAAAATCAAAGATTTAAGTAAAACTCCTGCAGCCTTAAATTTGAATTGGCAATTTTAATACAGACTCATTTGCTTTTCTATTTCTAAAAAAATGCCAATGTCCATGGTCTGTCCGCTGAAAATGCTTAGAAGTGATGAATAACTGTAACACCCAGATTGTGCGCTTTCATATATACCATTTCCCACTAAACAGAGGCAGGGCTCTTTGGGTAAATGCCTTATTCCAGTCCTGGGATAGGAAGTCGTGCTGGGTGGGGAGAGGGGAAGCAAAAAAGCTTATAATCCCAGTACTTTGGGAGGCTTAGGTGGGAGGATCAGTTGACCCCCAGAGAAAGAGATAAGGGAGAGACAATTTTGTTGAAAGGACAAAGAATTGAACATGAAGGAGCTCCTACTAGATGTAAGTGGGGCAATTTAAACATCATAATGAATGACTCTAATGCATTGAAACACAGTATGTACAAACAATTTCAGGGACGATTCTGACATATTGAGGAAAGTTTCCTCTTTTAGCTGAATTAAAATTAATAGTACATTTAGAAAATGATACAATTAGAAAAATCACAATTTTGCATCCCCATATGTATTAGTGGGCTTCAGCAAGAATTATTTATGGCTGTTAAACCCATTTGATGAGAGGTAACTGGGGAAATTTATAATAGGTGGATAAAGTCTGAACCCACTGATAAATCTTAGCATTACTAAAAGTGAAAAAAATAGGCCTGTACTGTGTATATCTTGACATGATGCATGGAATAAGAGGTGCCCTTGGCAGCAAACAAACTTTACATGAATTAAGAAGGCTAGAGGACCACACTTAAAAATCTTATAGGCTGGGCACAGTGGCTCATGCCTATAATCCCAGAGCTTTGGGAGGCCAAGTCAGGCAGATCACTTGAGCCCAGGAGTTTGAAACCAGCCTGGGAAACATGGTGAAACCCCATCTCTACCAAAAATACAAAAATTAGCCGGGCATGGTGGCATGCACCTGTGGTCCTAGCTCCTCAGGAGGCTAAGATCAGAGGCTCGCGAAGTTGAGACCACAGTGAGCCATGATGATGTCACTGTGCTCCAGCCTGGGTGACAAAACAACACCTTGTCTCAAAAAATAATAATATATAAAAAATTAAAAATATTGTCAGTGCAAAATTATCAGATCTATAACGTGGGAAACTTTTCAGAAAAATTTTTCTTTAACAAATGGATTTTCTTTTAAATGAGAGGGTTAGAGGATGGTGGAGAATTGATACAGATTTTTTTCTAAAGCCTGTAGATACATCAATCAAAAGCAATATGTGAACTTTGGATACTTTGAGAAGACATTTTTGAGACAATGGGAGAAAATAGAATAGACTGAATATTAGATCACATTAAGAAAATAATGTGGCTGGGTGGGATGACTCATGCCTGTAATCCCAGCACTTTGGGAGGCCTAGGCACTGCATTGCTTGAGTCCTGGAGTTGGAGACCAGTCCGGGCAATATGGCGAAACTCCATCTCTACAAAAATGAGTCGGGTGTGGTGGCACATGCGTGTGGTCAGGAGGATCATTTGAGCTCAGGAGGTGGAAGTTGCAGTGAGTGCAATTATGCCACTGCATTCCAGCCTGGATGACAGAACAAGACCCTGTCTCAAAAAAGAAAGAAAATATATTACTTTTGTTAGGTGTGATGGTGGTGTTATATTAAAACAATTTTTTAAGTCTTATCTGTTAGAATTACATACTGAAGTATGAAGTACTTAAGGATGAAGTAATATATTGTCTGGGACTTTTAGATACTCCAGCCAAAGTAAACTACAAAAATGAGCAAGAGGTAGATGAAACCTGACTGGCAAAAGCCATGTTATGGGTGCATGTTATCTCTGCTTTTATGTATGTTTAAAATTTTCCATTATACAAATTTTTAAAATACTTCAAAAATCTACTTTTATACAGAATTAAAGAATGTTACCTTAGATGTTTCTGATGCTTACTTTTAAAGAAGCACCAGACTAGGTGTCAAATCTCTTTTTTCTACAGCTCAGAAACAAAAAGACAGCCTAATTTAAAAGTGGGTAAATAACTTGAATAGACATTTCTCCAAAGAAGAGACACGATGGCTAACAAGCACATGAAAAAATCCTGAGTGTATTTAGTTATTAGGGAGATGCAAATCAAAATCACAGTGACATAATTGTTTATACCCACTTGGCCATTATTTTATTTCATTTTTTTTGAGACAGGATCTTGCACCATTGCTCAGGTTGGAGTGCAGTGGCACGGTTTTAGCCCACTGTAACTTCAGAACTCCTGGTCTCAAGTGATCCTCCCATCTCGGCCTCCCAAAATGCTGGGAGTAGCCATAATTTTTAAAAATGGAACATAACAAATGTTGATGAGAATGTGGGCATGTAAAATGGTGTGCTGCTTTGGAAAATAATTTGTCAGTTCCTTAAAAAGTTAAACAATTACCATATGACCCAGCAGTTTTATTCCTAGATGTATACCCAAAAGAATAGAAAACAGATATTCAAACTAATACTTGTATACAAGTGTTTATTGCAGCATTATTCACAATAGTCAAAAGGTGGAAACAATCCAAATGTCCATCAAGTGATAAATGGATTAACAAAATGTATTATGTCCATAAATAGGCCATTCCTTAGCCATTAAAGGAATAAATGCATATATATGCTGCATGTGGATGAGCTTCAAAAATACTACATTAGGTTGGGCGCGGTGGCTCACACCTGTAATCCCAGCACTTTGGGAGGCTGAGGCAGGTGGATAAGTTGAGGTCAGGAGTTTGAGACCAGCCTGGCCAACATGGCAAAACTCTGTCTCTACTGAAAATACAAAAAAAATTAGCTGGGCATGGTGGTGCACATCTGTCATCCCAGCTATTCGGGAGGCTGAGGCACAAGAATCATTTGAACCCAGGAGGCGGAGGTTGCAGTGAGCCAAGATTGTGCCACTGCACTCCAGCCTAGGTGACAGAGCGAGACTTTGTCTCAAAAAAAAAAAAAAAAGAAAAGAAAAAGAAAAAAAACCCACGTTAAATGAAAGAAACCAGACAGCCTACTGTTGCCAGGGGCTGTGTATAGAGTGTATGAACAGTGACTGCTTAATGGCAATGACTTTCCTTTGGGGTGATGAAAATGTCTTAAATTAGACAGAGTTGATGGTTGTACAACATTGTGAAGATAGTAGATACCACTGAATTGTGCAGTTAAAATGGTTAATTTTATCTCAGTTTCTAAAAGAAGTCCTTGCTAGCAGAGAAACCCTGGGAGGTGAAAAAAAGAAAGAAAAAAAAAAGGCCAGGCGCGGTGGCTCAAGCCTGTAATCCCAGCACTTTGGGAGGCCGAGACGGGCGGATCACCAGGTCAGGAGATCGAGACCATCCTGGCTAACACGGTGAGACCCCGTCTCTAGTAAAAAAAATACAAAAAACTAGCCGGGCAAGGTGGTGGGCGCCTGTAGTCCCAGCTACTCGGGAGGCTGAGGCAGGAGAATGGCGTAAACCCGGGAGGCGGAGCTTGCAGTGAGCTGAGATCCGGCCACTGCACTCCAGCCCGGGCGAGAGAGCGAGACTCTGTCTAAAAAAAAAAAGAAAAAGAAAAAAAAAGACAAAATTAAAAAAATTTTTAAAGTCCTTGGTTCTATTAGATTGGTGCAAAAGTAATTGTGATTTTTGCCATTATAGTTCCAATTTTGTTGGTAACTAGATATGTTACCTTGGCTTAAACACTTAACTTCTCTGGACCTCAATAGCCTCACTTAGAAAAAGCGTTTGTATTTTGAATCCAGATAATCTTTCAGCTCTTAAGCTGTATTGTTTTGATTGATAACCATGTATTTGTAATTTGTAATTTTGAAATAATTTCGTATTTGTGGAAAAGTTGTAAGAATAATGCAGAGAATTTTTTGTATATTCTTTACCAACATTCAGCAGTTTCTAATATTTTGCCATATTTGTTATTTTTTCCCTCTCTTCTGAACCATTTGAGAGTAGGTTGCTTATTTTATGCTCCTTTCCTTTAATACTTCAGTGTGTTTCCTGAAAACAAGGATACTCTCTTATGTAACTATTACATTCATTAAATTTTTAAAAATTAATGATACAATACAGTACTATATACAATTTGTAGTTCATATTCCAGTTTTGTCAACTATTCCAAAAATATCTTTTATAGTGTTTATTTCCTTCAAGTGTAAGATCCAGTTCAAGATCACTTTCTGTATGTTCTAGTCATGTCTCTTTTTTGTTGTCTTTTTTTTTTTTTTTGAGACGGAGTCTTGCTCTGTCGCCCAGGCTGGAGTGCAGTGGCCGGATCTCAGCTCACTGCAAGCTCCGCCTCCCAGGTTTACACCATTCTCCTGCCTCAGCCTCCCAAGTAGCTGGGACTACAGGCGCCCGCCACTTCGCCCGGCTAGTTTTTTGTATTTTTAGTAGAGACGGGGTTTCACCGTGTTAGCCAGGATGGTCTCGATCTCCCGACCTGGTGATCCGCCCGTCTCGGCCTCCCAAAGTGCTGGGATTACAGGCTTGAGCCACCGCGCCCGGCCTTTTTGTTGTCTTTATTCTGGAACTTTCATGACACATATTCTTGAAAAATACAGGCTATTTATTTTACAGAATATTTCTTTTTTTTTTTTTTTTTTTTTGAGATGGACTTTCGCTATGTCCCCAGGCTGTAGTGCAGTGGTGCAATCTTGGCTCACTGCAACCTCCACCTCCCGGGTTCAAGGGATTCTCCTGCCTCAGCCTCCTGAGTAGCTGGGAGTACAGATGCACACTACCATGCCCAGCTAATTTTTGTGTTTTTAGTAGAGATAGGGTTTCATTATGTTGGCCAGGATGGTCTCGAACTCCTGACCTCAGGTGATCTGCCCGCCTCGGCCTCCCAAAGTCCTGGGATTACAAGCATGAGCCAGCGTGCCCAGCCTCAGAATATTTCTTAATTTAGAAATCTGATTTTCTCTAATGATTAACTTCAGATTATACTATATATTCCTAGCTATAAAGCAACATAAATGAAATTAATACCTTCTTTGGGTTTTGCATTCAGAGGCTAATATTTTTTTTTTTTCTTTTTTTTTTTTTTGAGACGGAGTCTCGCTCTGTCGCCCAGGTAGGAGTGCAGTGGCCAGATCTCAGCTCACTGCAAGCTCCGTCTCCCGGGTTCACGCCATTCTCCTGCCTCAGCCTCCCGAGTAGCTGGGACTACAGGCGCCCGCCATCTCGCCCGGCTAGTTTTTTTTGTATTTTAGTAGAGACGGGGTTTCACAGTGTTAGCCAGGATGGTCTCGATCTCCTGACCTTGTGATCCGCCCGTCTCGGCCTCCCAAAGTGCTGGGATTACAGGCTTGAGCCACCGCGCCCGGCCCAATATTTTTAAAATTATATGCAAAATAGTTCTAACAGGCAAAGTAACAGTCTCATGCATGAAAACAATACCATTTATTATAAGCCTGCTGTGGGTCCTTTGCATATCATTGTCAGAGTAGTACTGTGTATTTAATTTTTATATATTTATTTGAAATGGGGTCCGTCTCTGTTACCCAGGCTGGAGTGCAGTGACGTGATCACAGCTCACTACAGCTATAACTTCCCGGGCTCAAGTGATCCTCCACTTCGCCTCTCAAGAGCTGGAACCACAGGCGCATGCCACCATGCCTGGCTAATTTTTTTAATACTTAACATTTTTTGTAGAGACAGGGTCTCCCTATATTACCCAAGCTGGTCTCAAACTCCTGGGCTCAAACAGTCTTCCTGCCTTGGCCTCTCAAAGTGGTGGGATTTATAGGCGTGAACCACCACACCCAGCTATGTGTTTTATAAATGACTTTTTTTTTACCTTAACCTTATCATCATCTAATTGACTGTTAAATACAGAAGATACTTTAAGTTCTGTTAACTTGTGTTCTGATTGGTATTTAGTGGAAGAATGTTTTATTTATGGAAAGTATGTTTTATTTTGCTTGATTACCTTTTAAATAAACTATGTATGTGTGATGTCCTCTTTGTGCTGATTAAATATAGATTATGGGTAATGGGCCACTATAAACTCTAATACCCAAAGATGTCTCTGACACACATGGTCTGCTGGGTTCCTCATTTGTCATGAACTCATGTTCCTTTAATATTTTTAGCTATGCAAGAAGAGGCCTTGAAGCTAGTATTACTGGCATTGGAAGATGGTTCTGCCCTCTCAAGGAAAGTTCTGGTACTTTTTGTTGTGCAGAGACTAGAACCAAGATTTCCTCAGGCATCAAAAACAAGTATTGGTCATGTTGTGCAACTACTGTATCGAGCTTCTTGTTTTAAGGTAAGCACTAAGTATCTATATAAAGACATGCCTATTTGTGAGACAGATACTTCCTGAAATTCGTGTTACCTGGTCTAGAGGCCCTAGCAATGCAGAATGCTTACAAGAGTTGAGAGGAAACTTTCCTTCTGCATTGATTGCATCTGCGGTACCACCTTTTGGTAGTACTTGTTACTATCTGTTGGCAAAATAAGAGTATATATGTGAAGATGTCAGTAACAGAAAGAACATAAGGAAATCATTTGGTAAACTTGATTCTTACATTTAGTGTCTTAAAAGGAAATCAGGAACTATATTGAAAACTTCATAAGGAGTATATAAACTTTGTAACCCATTATTATTTTTGTTATCTCATTCTCTGTAGTGATTAGATTAATACCTTTAATCTGAAAATGGCCTACATGTTATCTCAGATACAAGAAGGAAATGGAAGGTTGAGGAGATTGGTCCACTCTGCTTTTAGATGTTGTTTTTTGTTTAGTGGAAAGGGTAGGGAAGAACCCCAATATATTTTAAAATGTAGTTTCATTGTCTAATAGGCTAGCAGGTAGTAACAGATACTGAAAGCAAGCTGAATCCTTAAAGTGTTTTTGTGATCCAAGAATGTAGGTTGCTGCCTGGGTCTTGAGAATGTCTCATGTACTTGGAAGTAGAAAGGCCTATTGGCTTCTATGAAAGTAAAACATTTAAATTTGAAACCAAAGCTTATTTAGGTTATTTTGTTGGTTTTATAGCTCCCAAGAGTGAAAATAGTACAGACAGAAAACTGTTTTCTTGGCAGACCCCTTAGTTTGAGATAACAGGTAATTGGTAATAGAAATGTGTTGGAATTAATTCATTTAACTCCACTAGTGAGACTTGGACACTATCTGCCTCATAGTCATAGTGTTTAGTTTCATGCTCTTAGGGCAACTATTGAAATTAATCTCTGGTTCCACACACAACCTCACTAGGCCCTGTAAAACTCTGTAACTTTTTAATATATAGTTTTTATTACTTAAGTAGAGATTAAAGCTATATACCCTGATGATAATTTCTGGGGTAGCAGAAAATTTCTTCTTTTAAGTGACAGACTTTCGCTCTGTTGCTTAGGCTGGAGTGCAGTGGCGCCATCATAATTCACTGCAGCCTTGAACTCCTGGGCGCAGGCCATCCTCCTGCCTCAGCCTCCCAAGAAAATTTCTTAATTATCATGTGGTAGTGCTAATATATGCGTACCTATTAGCTGGATTCCTTGCTTGTCTATCTTTATCCTCTCCTGTTACCAAAGTGATGTTTTTTAAAACATAAATCTAATCATGTCACTTCTCTGCTTAAAAATCCTAAATCAGCCCTGTACAGTGGTTTATACCTGTAATCCCAGCACTTTGGGAGGCCAAAGCGAGAAGATTGCTTGAGCCCAGAAAGTCAAGGCTACAGCGAGCCTAGATCATGCCACTGCACTCCAACCTGGGTGACAAAGTGAGACCCTGTCCTCCCCATCCCCTGTCCTCCCCATCCCCACCCCTGCAAAAAAAGTCAGTGGGTTCACATTCCCTTCATGATAATATCCAAATTTCCTACCGTAGTATATAATGCCCTCTATTATTCTTCTCTAGCCTGTATCGTACCTTAACCCTATGTGCTCTGCTTTTTCATGTTTCTATTTCACCACTTGGTGCTCTTTTAAAAATTCTATTTCTCCCCCTTCTTTTTTTTCTTTTTTTTTTTTTCTTTTTTGAGACAGAGTCTCACTCTGTCCCTCAGGCTAGAGGGCTATGGTGCTATCTTAGCTCACTGCAACCTCTGCCTCCCGGGTAGGTGGGATTACAGGTGCCTGCCACCACCACGCCCGACTAATTTTTGTATTTTTATTTGAGATGGGGTTTCATCACGTTGGCCAGGCTGGTCTCAAACTCCTGACTTCAAGTGATCCGCCCACCTCGGCCTCTCAAAGTGCTGGGATTACAGGCATGAGCCACCACCCTCGGCCTCCTCACCTTTCTTTGCTCAGGAAACTCATATTTATTGTGCACAAATCAATTCATGTAGCTTTCAGCTGGGAGAAGCCTTTTCTGAAATCCCTTTCTTCTTGCTAATTTAATTTCTTTTCCTCTTTGTTGCCATCAAGCCTTATAATAGCACTTTTACTGTAATTTTCTACTTATAAGTTTCTCTTTCTTAGCAGTGGCTGAAATCATTGAAGGCAGGGATTATGTATTTAGTTATGTAAGTTCTATTTTGTTCCAGAAAGAATTTGTGGTCAGGACATTATCTTATCTTTGTACTTTATTTGTGTGGTGTCTGATATGTAAGTATCCCCCAGCCTCCGTGAAAAAAACATAAACGAATCAGTTGAAGGGAGAAAGCACAGACCAATTCCGATGAGCTTCTTTTTCTCTTTTCTATTTCTTAGGTTACCAAAAGAGATGAAGACTCTTCCTTAATGCAACTGAAGGAAGAATTTCGGAGTTATGAAGCGTTACGCAGGGAACATGATGCCCAAATTGTTCATATTGCTATGGAAGCAGGACTCCGTATTTCACCTGAACAGTGGTCCTCTCTTTTGTATGGTGATTTGGCTCATAAATCACACATGCAGTCTATCATTGATAAGGTTTGTGAAATTAGAGATGCTGATGTTCTACCATTGCTGTTACGTTGAAGAGTAATAGGATATTCTGAAAAGTCTGTACACAAACAGTTGGAGATTCCTGTGTTTTTAAATGTTAGACTCTTATAAATTATCCTTATTTTCTTTTTATTTTTCTACTTGCAAAATAAAGGGATGCAACAGGGAAACAAATACATGATACTAGCATAAAAGCAGTGAGGCTTACAAAGTTTCAAGCTTATCTATATTCTGACCTCAGAGAGTTAATACAGCTTATAAGTTTTCTAAGTGTCTAATGATGAATTTCATAGGGCAGATTCTGAGGTGAAAATTTAATTCATCACTGATAGTCCTACTGTGGAATCTGAAGACACTTGAAAACCTATTAAATGTGTTGAAAATTGAAAGTATTTGAATATAAATGTGTCACAAGAACCAAAGTAAAAAGCATTCTCATTTCTGTTTGTTAGCTACAGTCTCCAGAGTCATTTGCAAAAAGTGTCCAGGAATTGACAATTGTTTTGCAACGAACAGGTGACCCAGCTAACTTAAATAGACTGAGACCTCATTTAGAGCTTCTTGCAAACATAGACCCTAATCCAGGTATGTGGGAACATGCTCAGTTGCTTATATGTTTTTCTACTTTCGAGGTGAATAATACAAGAGAATTACTGCTAACATTCTTCTCCCCCCAACCCCCATGCCCTTGGTGGCTTATTTTAGATGCTGTTTCACCAACTTGGGAGCAGCTAGAAAATGCAATGGTAGCTGTTAAAACAGTAGTTCATGGCCTTGTGGACTTCATACAAAATTATAGTAGAAAAGGCCATGAGACCCCTCAGGTAAGTATATTTATTACATTTCTGACTGCTATTATCTCTAACTCAGTTTCATCCTGAACATCTTAACAAGCTGTTTTGTTAATTGGACTCAGTATGTGACTCAAGTTTTTATCATCTCTGTTCTTTTGGGAGAAACCCAGTTTTTAGTGTACTTGGTAACATTTTATAGCACAGCAAGAGTTTAGAGGGTATCTTAGGTGTGAGTATACTTCATTACAGAATTTTTTTGACCAAATGTAGATAATTGATTCCAAACTTTTTGTCTAATTCTTTTCTACTGTGGGAAATTGTCACTTTTTTTCTCTGTTGAATTTCTGTATGTGTAAATTTATGGAATTTGAATTTTCTTTTTTCTTTTCTTTTCTTTTTTTTTTTTTTTTTTGAGACAAAGCCTCACTCTGTTGCCCAGGCTGGAGTGCAATGATGCTATCTCAGCTCATTGCAACCTCTGCCTCCTGAGTTCAAGTAATTCTCCTGCCTCAGCCTCCCAAGTAGCTGGGATGACAGGCAAGCGCCACCATGCCCTGCTAATTTTTGTATTTTTTGTAGAGATAGGGTTTTACCATATTGGCCAGGCTGGTCTCAAACTCCTGACCTCAGGTGATCTGCCCACCTCGGCCTCCCAAAGTGCTGGGATTACAGGCGTGAGCCACCGTGCCCAGCTGAAATTTGAATTTTCAAGGTAATTTTCAATGTACTTTAGAAATTGAGATATAATCCTGGCCAGACACAGTGACTTACAGCAGCTCTGCCTGGGCAGCAGAGCAAGACTCCATCTCAAAAATAAAAATAAAAAATAAAAAAGATTGTGCTGTCAGTAAGAGCTGGGATCAAACCCACACTTTGTACTCTTCTTTCCTCATTCTTAGGAGACATTATAACTTAAAATGCTGACTGAAAAGCAAATGTTTTCACCTTAGGCTCATAAGAATAAGAATATCTTAGATTTTGATGCAAATTGTAGAAGTCATAGTGAAATTTTAATATTCTGCCGCATTGTGTGAACTCAAATAGTTTAAGCCTGAGAGTTGTACCCTCAAGTTGACAAGTGAATTGGTAATTTTTCACTTCTGGGGGAATTGTATTCTACCTTTTCTGAGAAAGTTTAAGTAGACAAAGCTTTTGGCTTTTTTAAATGCTTTTTAAAATTGTTTGATTTTGGTAGCAGAATTTTAAGACAGCAATAAATTGATGAAAAAATATTTTCTTTTTCTGGGCATTCTGTTAACTAATGAATAAATGGACATAATAACATTTGAGCCAGTTTCGAATAATCTTCAGAAGGAATATCTAAAGTGCCAACTCAGGGTTATGTCACATAACTCACAACAGGAAGCAATGGAATATTAGTTGTTTCAGCACAAGAATTACTTACCTACTGTGAAAAAGAATTAGACGTGTAATTATAAAGTTCTGAACTTCCTAGAGTGAATTACAAATAGAATCTTCACTTTGCCACTCGTTGAATGTGTTCCATTTTTGTAGCCTCAGCCAAACAGCAAATACAAGACTAGCATGTGCCGAGATCTGCGACAGCAAGGGGGTTGTCCACGAGGAACAAATTGTACATTTGCCCATTCTCAGGAAGAGCTTGAAAAGTAAGTGTCGAGAATTCTCTTTTATATGGGTTTAATTTTTGATTTTTATGGGAGTGTTATATACAGTCCTGAAGTTTGTGATGACTTTCAAAAATGCAAGTTAAGGGGGCTGGGCACCATAGCTTGTGCCTGTATTCCCAGCACTTTGAGGGGCTGAGGCAGGAGGATTGCTTGTGCTCAGGAGTTTGAGACCAGCCTGGGCAAGATAAGGAGACTCCCGTCTCTACAGAAAAATTTAAAAATTAGCTGTGTGGCCCACAGTTGTGGTTCCAGCTGCTCAAAAGGCTGAGGTGGAAGAATTGCTTGAACCCCAGAGGTCAAGGCTGCAGTAAGTGTGTCACACCACTGCACTCCAGCCTGAGGGACACTGCAAGACTCGCCTCAAAACAAAACAAAACATGTAAGATCTGGGTACAAGATTAACATACGTGTGTTTAGACCCTCACTCAGTGGTCATATTTTGAGACCATTTTATAGCTGAAATCCATATTTCTACTGAGCACCTGTGGAGAATGAAAATACTTGCAGTCTTATTTACTCAGATTCAGTTAAAACTAGCAGCAAAGTCTCAGGCAAAATGGTAAAGCAGATATATATCTTTTTTATGACTTTTGGTCTTTTTAACATTCTTTTTCCCTGTGTATTCTTTCTCTTCTCCTGTGGGTAACCTCTTTTTCTATGTCCATTTAACCGAGACATAAAAGTTAATGTATATAAGGTTTAATACTATTATCCAATTTTTGTTGTTTTGTTTTTTAACCAAAACTTTCATTATTGAGACCTCACCAAAAAATTCATCCCAGCCTTTCTACTTCTGCTGGCCAGTGTATCAACTTTTTTTTTTTTTTTTGAGATGGAATCTTGCTCTGTCACCAAGGGGAGTGCAGTGGCATGATCTTGGCTCATTGCAACCTCTGCCTCCCCTGTTCAAGCGATACTTCTGCCTCGGCCTCCCAAATAGCTGGAACCACAGGCGCCCACAACCATGCCTGGCCAGGTTTTGTATTTTTAGTAGAGACAGGGTTTCAGCATGTTGGCCAGGTGGGTCTCAAACTCCTGACCTCGAGTGATCTGCCTGCCGTGGCCTCCCAAAGTGCGAGGATTACAGGCGTGAGCCACCGCGCCTGGCCCTGTCTTATCAACTCTTAGTGGACATATTCATTTTGTTTTTGGATACTTTAAACAAACTGAGCTAATTTTCTCCTCCCGTATCTCCTCCTCCTGCCTTCTATTGTACTCACCTCATGTACCCTGTTTAGCCATCCAGCCTGTTATATATGCTATGTTATAATAATCATCTTTGTCAGCTGTCCTTCCTTCAGCTTTTTCTGCTTAATCAATCAAAAAATTCTGCCAATTCATCTTTCTATGTATTTCTCAATTCTTTCTTTTTCCTTCCTTTCTTGTGATCCAAGCTGTCATCCCCTTTTCTCGATCCCTTGTTGCCTTCTAACTAGTCTTAAATCTCTTGCTGTCCACCCCTTCTCCCATTATTTCCCTCAAAACAGAAATATTTTAAAAGCACAGATTTACTTATAACCACCCTTCCTCACCTAAGCCTTTGATAGGCTCTCATTGTCCTGTAGATTAAGATATAAAATGGGTGTTGTGGCCTCCAAGACCCTCCATCATCTAATCTGTGCCTGCCTTTCTGATCTCATTACACAACACTAATTGTACTCAAGCCACACTGACCTTCTCTCAGTTCATGGTATGCACTGTGCTCTTTCCCACCTCAGGTCTTTTACATAATGCTGTTACTCCCAGCCTTGCCTTTGAGACCTTTCCTTTGTTCAGCTCATCCTTCACTTTTTCAGGGTAATTGCGCCAACACTTCATACTAACCAGCTTCTTCTTTCTCACACTATCACATACAATTAATTAATGGCCTGCTTTAGAGCTTGACAAACTTCTTTATGAAGTCCAGATAGCAAACATTTTTGGCTTTGTGGGCCACAGAATCTGTTACAACCATTCAGCAGTGCCATTGTAGCAAAAAACAGCCGCAGACAATGCATAAATTGGGCATGGCTGTAAACTTTATTTATAAAAATACTTTACAGAAACTATGGCCCATGATCTGTTCATTAAATGTTTGTCTACCTTCCATAGGTGTAACCCCCATGGTCTATGTCTTTATTGTTGTCTCCTTTCCTCAGTGGTTAGCATGGGCACTGTACATAATGAGCTCTACAAGCAGCAGCAGTGTGATAGAAGATAAGTGTGTGTGCAGTGAAAAGAGCAGAAACATGCTTCTTTTCTCAGTTTTTTTCCCCACTTGAAGGGCCTAGAGAGAGGATACAGGAGTCCTAAGGAAAAAAGATGCTGTTTGCACCCAGTCAAACTAGTTCCATATACAGAATTTCACATCAAGATAATTTGGGAAACTATTTGTTCAGCTTGTCCATACCTGAAATAGAGCTTTTTAGCTAAAAGGGGGGAGCTTTTGAGAATACTTTGCTGGGGAGCAGTTAGACTAAAAAAGTCAGAGAAGAAACTGTGGTTTCATTGCCATTCCATCCTCAATTAGTGCCCATGCTGAAAATCCATTTTCTTCTCTCTCATACCTTCAAACAGACTTCACATTCTTCATCTGCAGTACCTAGTTCAGAACTTTATTATCTTTTGCCAGACTTATAATAGTAGTAGTAAAAATAATAATAGCCAAGCTGGGTGTGGTGGCTCACACCTGTTTACCCAGCACTTTGGAAGGCAAAGGCAGGTGGATACCTTGAATCGAGGAGTTTGAGTCCAGCCTGGGCAACATAGTGAGACCTCGCCTCTACAAAAAAATAAACAAAATTGGCTGAGCATAGTGGCATACGCCTGTCATCTTAAGCTACTCAGGAGGCTGAGATGGGAGGATCACTTGAACCTGGGAGGTCAAGACTGCCATGAATTGAGATTATACCACTGTATTCCAACCCAGGCAACAGAGCAAGACTCTGTCTCAAAAATATAAGTAAATAAAAATAATAATAAATGTATAAAATATCACTCATTCAAAAATAATAATAATAGCAAAATTATTGGTCACATTTTTAGTGTTTCACATGGTAATCCAGTTTGTTTTACTGCTTCCATGACTTTTTATCCAGTATCTTCCTATTCCTATGTCTCAACCTGTCTTTTCCACTTCCACTATTTTCTTTTTAAAATATGTATGTCTTCTTTAAATTCTTAATTAGTTCTTCAGTACATCACAGAATCTCATCCTGATTTTATACTCTAACCCTACTCTGCCGTTTGTATACTTGGTTTTTAAGGTATATTCAATCAATCACTGTTGATTACTATATAAATTTCTTTTATTCTTCTCACTTGTCTATATTGTTTACTCCACATTGTATTATTTTCTCTCTCTTTTTTATCTGGAGAGCTATTTCTAATCATACTCAGATATTACCTTCCCTCAGACTTCCCTAGGCAGCATTAATTGCATCCTTCACCGTGCTGCCATAGCACTACATACATAGTAGTTTAAAAATTATGGTATGATTAGCTCGGTGTGGTGGCACACACCTGTAATCCCAGCTACTCAGGAGACTGAGGCAGGAGAATGGCTTGAACCTGGGAGGCAGAGGTTGCAGTGAGCCGAGATCGCACCATTGCACTCTGGTGTGGACGACAGAGCAAGATTCTATCTCAAAAAAAAAAATAAATAAATAAATAAATTTATAATTGTTTATTTACATGTGTGTTTTCACTGGACTTCCTTTATCTCACGGGTTATTAATCTTTTTTTTTTTTTTTTGGAGACAGGACCTCACTCTATAGTGCAGTGGCTCACTGCAACCTCTGCCTCCCGGTCTCAGGTGATTGTCCCACCTCAACCTCTCGAGTAGCTAGGACCACAGACACAGGCCACCATGTCTGGCTAAATTTTTTTTGTATTTTTTGTAGAGATGGGGATTCACCATATTGCCCAGGCTGGTCTCGAACTCCTGAGCTCAAACAATCTGCCCACCTCAGCCTCCCAAAGTGCTAGGATTACAGGCATGAGCCATGGCGCCTGGCAAAGGTTATTCATCTTTATATTTCCTGCATCTAGAAAATACCTGATACATAAACTTAGTATCTTTATGTGGAGGAGCAAATAATATACAGTTCTTATTTCCAGCCAGCTTCACACAGTCTATTGCTGTTTAAACAAACAGGGATAATACAAAGGATTAGAGAAGTAGGTGATGTGACTGTCCTTTCAGTTTAAAAAATAAATGTTGCTACCCCACTCTGAGCTTTTCGAGGATAGGCTGTTTGTCTTGGTTCACATAACACCAGAAACTCAGCAAATGTTTGTTCAACTTAAATACATTAATTTTATCTATACTTTCTTTCTCTGTTATACACCCCTCTAATGAAACAAAATGTGCATGCCCAATAATCCCTTTTTAGAATATGTATTTATTATATGTAAACATAAAATATGTAGAATAAATATTATGTAAATATGTGGATATGTTTTAGAACTAGAATGTTGGGGTTATGATCCTAAGAATTGCTATATTCTGAAGAGTGTCAAAAGCGAGGGATCAACCAACTGAACAAATAGTGACCAGGAGTGGTGGCTCATGCCTGTAATCCCAGCACTTCAGGAGGCCAAGGCTGGTGGATCACTTGAGGTCAGAAGTTTGAGACCAGCCTGGCCAGCATGGGGGAAACCCTGTCTCTACTAAAAGTACAAAAATTAGCCAGGCATGGTGGTGCACGCCTGTAATCCCAGCTACTGGGAAGGCTGAGGCACGAGAATCGTGTGAACCTGGGAGGTAGAGGTTACAGTGAGCCGAGGTTGCACCACTGCACTCCAACCTGGATGACAGAGTGAGACTTTGTCTCAAAAAACACAAAAAGTTATAAAAGATTATTATATACTAGGTACTCTTCAAGATGTTTCTAATGGAAAAAGAGGAATAGTAAACATGTAAATAAGCAATTTTGGCCATGGCAAACAATTTGGATTTTATTCTGGTTGCAATAGGAGGTCATTTCAGAGTTTTTTTTTAAATGGAATGAGATTTTTATTTTGTCTTAGACATATCACTCTGGTGTCTGCATGGATGGAGACAAGTTAAACTTCCATAGTGGTCCACAGGTGGTAGTTTGGTAGCTCCGGTAGGACTATAACAATGGAAATGATGAAAAGTAGTCATACTTAGGATATATTTTGGAAGTAGAGCTGACAACGTGGAACAATTGAATGTGGACTATAAAGAAAAGAGGGGAATCAAGGATGACCCCAAGGTATGGAACTTGCATAACTGAGTGGTCTTTTTTACTGAAATGGGAAATGCATCAGGGCAGAAAATCGGTGGTTCTCTTGGCCATATGAAGTTTGAAGCTTATTCTATATTCATGCAACAAATAATAATTGGGGGCCGGGTGTGGTGGCTCATGCCTGTAATTCCAACACTTTGAAAGGCTGAGGCAAGAAGATCACTTGAGCTCAGGAGTTTGTGACCAGCCTGGGCAACATAGCAAGACCTTGTCTCTATTACCAAAAAAAAAAAAATTGTCTGGGTATGGTGACTCACTCCTGCCTGGGTCATGGAGACCCTACCTTTAAAATAATAATAATTGGGCACTTAGGATGTTATGAGGCAGCATATTATGTGCTAAAGATAGATGCAAGAAAGGCAAAATTCTTGTCCTCTGGGGGCTTACATCGTAGTAAGAAGACAGACATGAAATAAGTAAACATAGCATATCTTGTAATGACAGGCAGTATAAAAAAACACACAAAGGAGAAAAAGAATGATTGAGAAAGGGGAGATCTCTTAAATAGGATAGTCTAAGAAAGACTCTTAGAAGATACAACATTTGAACAGATAGTCGAAGAAGGTGTCCAAGAGAAAAAAAGATAATTACCTAAGTGAAGTCTTGGAGGCAGATGGACTTGAGACCTAGGCCACAGGTGGTGACACTGGCTTTAGTCAGGAACAGGAACTCGTTGCCCCTTATCTTTAAGAGGAATGTGGTTACAGGTGCAGGAAGGTTACTGAAATTAGTAGTGGAAAGATAAGTAATTCTCCTCTGCTTTCATCTGTTTTCATGGTTAAGTGGGAGACAGTATCATCTAGCTGTAGGAGGGGTGGTTGAAAGTGGAGGGGAAAAGGCTGTTGGAGATGGGAAAATGAACTTAGTAAAGAAGGGTATTAATGAATTGTTTATTTATAATTTTGAAGGGATTATGATTGCACAATTTTTCTCCAACATTTAGCTGGTTGGGAGCAGGCACAAAATAAGTAAAGAATTGGATTGAGCTTTTACCAAGTGAGTTATGCAGAGGGAGTGGATCAAGGGAGTTAAAAATTACTTACAAGGGAGGAATTAATGGTAGATAGTGGATTCTAAGATGGGTAAGAAGGGATTTAAAAAGAATAGGGAGAGTTAGGCATGGTGGTGCACATCTGTAGTCCCAGCTACTCTGGAGTCAGAGCTGGGAGGATCACTTGAATTTAGGATTTAAGGCAGTCTAGGCAACATAGTGAGACCCTGTCTCTAAAAAGACAGCCTTTAGCTGCCCCAATACTAAGAATCCAATGTATATCACTACTTGTCACTTACTTTACCTCACTCACTTGGTTAAGATTTTATTTCTCCTGACTCTCTTTTGAGAGGTTCATGGTCAAAACTTTATTTTTTGCTTTCTAGAGCAACCTTGTGGATTATCTCTGTCTTTTTGTTGTTGTTGTTGGAGACAGAGTCTCGCTCTGTTGACCAGGCTGGAGTGCAGTGGCACGATCTTGGCTCACTGCAACCTCTGTCTCCCAGGCTCAAGCAATTCTTCTGCCTCAGCCTCCCGAGTAGCTGGGATTACAGGCTTGTGCCACCATGTCTGGCTAATTTTTGTATTTTTAGTAGAGACAGGGTTTCACCATGTTGGCCAGGCTGGTCTTGAGCTCCTGACCTCAGGTAATCCACTCGCCTCAGTCTCCCAAAGTGCTAGGATTACAGGTGTGAGCCACCATGCCCGGCCAAGTTTTGTTTTTTGAGGATGGAAAGCAAGGAGACACGATATTTTGTGTAAGAACTCTGAGGAAAAGAATAATGAGAGTAGGTTTCAGAGAGCATGTGAAGGAAGGCATAGGGATCTTTGGGCCCCTCCAGACCACCAGATTGCCTTCCTAAAATCTAGGTCTGCTCATGCCCTTGCTTCTTGAAAGAAGTAATTATTGCTTTTCCTCTTATCTGTAAGATGATGTTGGCCGGACACGGCTCATGCCTGTAATCCCAGCACTTTGGGAGGCCAAAGCGGGCAGATCACTTGAGGTCAGGAGTTCGAGAACAGCTTGGCCAACATCATGAAACCCCATCTCTACTAAAAATACAAAAATTAGCCAGGTGTGATGGTAGGCACGTGCCTGTAATGACAGCTACTCTGGAGGCTGACGCAGGAGAATTGCTTGAACCCAGGAAGCAGAGGTTGCAGTGAGCTGAGATCACGCCATTGTACTCCAACCTGGGTGACAAGAGCTAAACTCCGTCTCAAAAAAAAAAAAAAAAGGTTGTGTAAACTGGCTATCACCTGTTTTTTTTATGTTCTGTTACTTCACTTTTAGCCAGTTTAATCTAGGAGCACTTGTCTCTTATTGAGCATCATGTTCCTCTGCCAATGTTTACATGTTAAAGAGAAGGAGAAGAGAAGGATTGAATAATGAAGCTGTTTATAGATACCAGAGGACTAAAAGGGAAACTATTGTGAAGGCATTGCTTATTACTAACACTGTTCATATTTAATTGCCATATGTTTATATATAATATTAATAACAGATTAGGCATATATAATTATGACCCCAAATATGTATAGCCTTCTTTCTGTTCATGAACTTAATTTTTCACCACTTTAAAAATATTGGAGGGGCAAGGTGTGGTGGCTCACACCTGTAATCCCAGCACTTTGGGAGGCGGAAGTGGGCAGATCACCTGAGGTCAGGATTTCGAGACCAGCCTGGCCAACATGGCAAAATCCCATCTCTACTAAAAATACAGAAGTTAACCAGGCATGGTGGCAGGCGCCTGTAATCCCAGCTACTTGGGAGGCTGAAACAGGAGAATCGCTTGAACCCAGAAGGCGGAGGTTGCAATGAGCCAAGATTGCACCATTGCACTCTAACCTGGGTGACAAGAGTGGAACTTCATCTCAAAAAAAAAAAAAAAAAAAATACACACACACACACACACACACACATGTTAGGGAGCATTGTTAAGGATTACATTATAATGAAATTTTGGTATATAAGTGGAAACACATTTTCTTAAATGGAATCCAAAATCAAATTGCCAGTCCTTTTGTGTATTAGAGTATTATATCCAATGATCACCTTAAACTCAAAACTTAGTATCAGAAAAATCTCTAATAGAAATGTTTTTAACTTTAGGTATAAACTAATCTGAAAAATGTAATAAAGAATTTCTATTTTTGTGTAATGTTTAAGAATGAGTTTTTAAAATTATATAATCTTTTTACAGTTTGGTAATAACAGAATGGCTTCAGCTCTTGCATACCTTTTCTCTTTACTCTGTGTTCTCAACCAAGTTCGTTGCCAGTTTCTGTCATTTTTACATAACATACCTTATATTCTAGTTATACAAGATTTTCAAATGATTGCTTTCCACTCCCTCAAAAGGTTCTTTTTAATACGTGCTTGGACAAAGTGGCATGAGGGGGAAAAAAAGATTACATGTATACTCGGCTTGCTGTATTAATTACATGTATATTATATACATATGTGAATGGCATATATATTTTCATGTGGCATCCGTTGCTGTAGAATTTGATACAGACTGTATTTGATTATTTAGCTGAAGAAACTTGTCAAAACTGTTTCCTTCTTTTTCAATCTTTTCCCATTGCCCATTGCCATTTTTTTTCTTGAGTAAGATTTAGTGAAATATTCACCAATCTGTTGATTGTTTTTGAAACAGGTATCGATTAAGGAACAAAAAGATCAATGCCACTGTAAGAACGTTTCCTCTTCTAAATAAAGTTGGTGTAAACAACACTGTCACAACCACAGCCGGAAATGTCATTTCTGTCATAGGAAGTACTGAAACAACAGGGAAAATTGTTCCAAGTACAAACGGAATTTCAAATGCAGAAAACAGTGTTTCCCAGCTAATCTCACGTAGTACTGACAGTACCTTAAGAGCTCTGGAGACCGTGAAGAAAGTGGGAAAAGTTGGCACTAATGGTCAGAATGCTGCTGGGCCCTCTGCAGATTCTGTAACTGAAAAGTAGGTATTAGGTAAAAATGATTACTAGAAATTCTTTTTCCTTTTTAGAAATGCCTGAGTGTTTTTATTTCTCCTGATGAATACCAGTTAATCAGAATTTTTATGCAGAATATTTCATGATGTAGAAGAAACACTAAATACTAAAAAATTTGAGTTCTACTTTGGCTCTGCAACTGAATAGCCCTGTGAACTTGGAAAGTGACTTTAACTCTGAGTTTTGTTTTCCTCAACTCTCCCAAGGAGACTCGACCAGAATTTTTTTTTTCACACCTTATTTTCTTGAACTATAGTGTTGATTCCGTAAAGATGCTAGAAAAGAACTAAACAGAAACCTAAGCAGGTAAAATGCTGAGCCTCTAGCTCTGTTTCAGTCAGAGCACTTTCACTTTATACTCTGTAATGAAGTGTAGCACTTAAGAGGGGACTCTTGGCCGGGCGCGGTGGCTCACGCCTGTAATCCCAGTACTTTGGGAGGCTGAGGTGTGTGGATCATGAGGTCAGGAGATCAAGACCATCCTGACTAACACGATGAAACACTGTCTCTACTAAAAGTACAAAAAAAATTGGCCGGACATGATGGCAGGCACCTGTAGTCCCAGCTACTCAGGAGGCTGAGGCAGGAGAATGGTGTGAACCCGGGAGGCAGAGCTTGCAGTGAGCCAAGATCACATTGCTGCACTCCAGCCTGGGTGACAGAATGAGACTCCATCTCAAAAAAAAAAAGAGGGGGGAACTCTTTGGAACCACACTCTCGGGGCTCAAGTTCTGGCTCATGGTTTCCCAGCTGTTTGATCTTAGGCCAGCTACTTAATCTGTCTACCTTAGTTTACTCATTCATAAAACTAGAATTATAATAGTGTCAACTTCCTATATTGGTTGCGAGGATTAAGTGAATTAATTCTTCAGTATGCCTTGAACAATGCCTGCCATATAGTAAGCGCTCAGTAAATATTTGCTTTATTATTATTATCACTGTTAATTGTCACTGAGTGTCAGCATAAGATTTCATTTGTCAAAAAGGTTTTGGTGCCTTTAGAAAAAAGTTTTTAAATTTTCAGATGATCTGAAAAGTTATTTCCAACTCTAAAATCTTGAGTAAGATTTAGTAAAATATCAATTATGTTGATGTTCAGATTTTGTTGCCTATAAATAGTCTATCAGTATTTGTTATATGCCTGCTAGGAAAAAAGCATTGTGCTAGGCACATAGCAATCAATGATGGATAGATAAGCAGTAACATTTGCTACTTCTGCAGTCAGCACATGATGGGAGAAATTGTTTATTAAGAGACTTTTGGCCGGGTGCGGTGGCTCAAGCCTGTAATCCCAGCACTTTGGGAGGCCGAGATGGGCGGATCACAAGGTCAGGAGATCGAGACCATCCTGGCTAACCCGGTGAAACCCCATCTCTACTAAAAAATATACAAAAAACTAGCCGGGCCAGGTGGGGCGCCTGTAGTCCCAGCTACTCCGGAGGCTGAGGCAGGAGAATGGCGTAAACCCGGGAGGCGGAGCTTGCAGTGAGCTGAGATCCGGCCACTGCACTCCAGCCTGGGCGACAGAGCGAGACTCCGTCTCAAAAAAAAGAGACTTTTACAGGCTGGGCATGGTGGCTCAGGCCTGTAATCCCAACACTTTGGGAGGCCTTGGTGGGCGGATCACCTGAGGTTGGGAGTTCAAGACCAGCCTGACCAACATGGAGAAACCCCTTCTCTACTAAAAATACAAAATTAGCCGGGCGTGGTGGCGCATGCCTGTAATCCCAGCTACCTGGGAAGGCTGAGGCAGGAGAATGAGCCGAGATCACACCATTGTGCTCCAGCCTGGGCAACAAGAGCAAAACTCCGTCTCAAAAAAAAAAAATTAAAAAAAAGGACTTTTACAATCTTCCCTGGGCAAGATTTTAGAAAAGATGTGTTCGAGAACATTGTCTGGTTAACAAATGTTATTTATGCACTCAATCTTGGAGCTCTGTTTTTGGCACATGAAACATAAGATACCTTTGCTTTTAAGTGATTTATGATATAGTTGTGGATTTATGTAATACTAGCATTTACACATATGAAACAATACTGAAGCTGGATTAAAGGACAGGAAAATGTTATATTGCTGGGAGAAATATGAGGAATTACAGAAAAAAAGAACAACATAACATGGATTAAATCTGTCTGTAATTATATGGAATATTGAGGAGACCAGCCTTTTAGATCTGAAGGCTTATGTTAGGGACTGGTATAAAATAAGATTACATAGGTTGGCGCCAGATTATGGAGACCTTATGTATACATGTTTAGGAAATAAGCTTTCGAAGAGTTTTGGCAAGGTAATGTTGTAAAACTGTTTTCTATCCATACAATGGAATATTACTCGGCCATAAAAAAGGAATGAAGTACTATTATGTGCTACAATATGGATGAACCTTTAAAACATTGTGCTAAATGAATTAAGCCGGATACAAAAGATCACATATTTATATGGCTCCATTTATGTTAAATGTCCAGAATAGACAAATTCATAGAGATAGGAAGTAGATTAATGGTTTCTAGGGGTTTAGGTCTGGGACAGGAATGGGGAGTGAATGCTAATGTGTATAGGTTTCTCTTGGGGATGATGAAAATGTTTCAGAATTAGATAGTGGTGATAATTGGACAACCTTGTGAATATACTAAAAATTACTGAATTGAACATCCTAAAAGAATGAACTATATCTCAGTTTTTTAACAAAATAGACTAGGGTAAAAGTTTTTTTTTTTTTTTTTTGAGATGGAGTCGCTCTGTCACCCAGGTGGAGTGCAGTGGTGCAATCTCGGCTCACTGCAACCTCCACCTGCCAGGTTCAAGCGATTCTTCTGCCTCAGCATCACAAGTAGCTGGGATTACAGGCACCCGCCACCATGCCTGGCTAATTTTTGTATTTTTAGTAGAGACCGGTTTCGCCATGTTGGCCAGACTGGTCTAGAACTCATGACCGCAAGTAATCCGCCCGCCTTGGCCTCCCAAAAGGCTGGGATTAGAGGCATGAGCCATTGCACCCAGCTGGTAAAGACTTTCAAAAAATAAATCTAAATTTTTTTTGGAACACAATTGTTCCAGTTGTTATTGGAACACAGGAAAAATAATAATTCTATGAGAGGTATTGTGGATGGCTTCTTAGAGGTGAAGTGATGATACCTGAGCTATTTCCAAAAGTATGGATAGCAAGGAAGGAAGGGCCTTGTGAATGGAGAAGGCAGCACAGGCAAAATCAATAAGATATGAGAGAAGCTGCCATGGTGGAGAGCCTAGAATCCTGAAAGTCATCTAGGGTAGTGATCTAATTCTCACTAGGATGTAACTGAAGATTAGCTTTTCCCATACGTTCCAATTTTTGAGATAGCTTGCATGATTTCATGAGGCGATAAATGTTGACCTTATCGTGGATCTTGTTGCCTTTTTGTTTATCAACAGAAGTCTATGAGTTTATCATTTCAAAGTACTAATCCAAATTTTAGGTATATAACATTTTGACATGGAGGCACCAGATAATCTATGTAAAGCATAGTGCCTGGAATAGACTGAAATAACCACTTGATAAATATTAATTATTATTGTTTCAAGGAAATCCTAATCACTTTCCTTGTCTCTGTTTTACTTATGTAAAGAATAAGCACAGCCCTAAAATATCTTTATACTCTAAACCCTTACATTTGTACCTACTATTATTACCCACAGTTCCTTAGTTTTTTTTTACATTTTAATACAGTTACACATAGAAGTAAACGTCTCCTAGACTAATCTGTGATAAACTTAAAGGCAGCCCATGTACCTTTTTCTTTATACCCTACTTTTTTTTTTTTTTTTTTTGAGACGGAGTCTTGCTCTGTCGCCCAGGCTGGAGTGCAGTGGCGCGATCTCCACTCACTGCAAGCTCCACTTCCCGGGTTCACACCATTCTCCTGCCTTAGCCTCCCTTGTAGCTGGGACTACAGGCACCCGCCACCACGCCCGGCTAATTTTTTAAAATGTATTTTTAGTAGAGATGGGGTTTCACCATGTTAGCCAGGATGGTCTCCATCTCCTGACCTCGTAATGAGCCTGTCTCGGCCTCCCAAAGTGCTGGGATTACAGGCGTGAGCCACCGCGCCCGGCCTATACCCTACCTTTAAAATGATTGTTCTAATTTGAGAAAAAACCCTCTAATCTGGTTGAGATGCAGTGTATTGAGTTCCTGCATAATTAACACAATCGTGTTCTGCAGTCATCACATATCTAAAGCTCTGTCAAAATTTGACTTTTTTTTTTTTTTTTTTTTGAGACGAAGTTTCACTCTTGTTGCCTGGGCTGGAGTGCAATGGCGCGATCTCGGCTCACCACAAGCTCCACCTCCTGGGTTCAAGTGATTCTCCTGCCTCAGCCTCCCAAGTAGCTGGGATTACAGACATGCACCACCACACCAGGCTAGTTTAGTATTTTTATTAGAGACGGGGTGTCTCCATGTTGGTCAGGCTGCTCGCAGATTCCCAACCTCAGTTGATCCGCCTGCCTCAGCCTCTCCCAGAGTGCTGGAATTACAGGCATGAGCCACCGTGCCCGTCCAAAATTTGACTTCTTAAAAGGAGTTAAGAAAGCCATAACATCCTTTCGAGCTGATTACTTAGTGACTCAACCAAGAAAATTCTTTTGTGTTAAAAATAATAATAATAAAAGGTTGGTGTGTTTTGCCTCAATTTAATGAGTTACCATTTCATTCACCCAGCAGGTGTTTACTGAGTACCTACTGCATGCCAGGAACTGTTTTATTTGTCTGACAAATATTTACCAAGTGCCTACTCTGTTCCAGGAACTGTTTTAGGTGCTGGAGATATAGGAGTTATCAAAATAAAAGTGGCCTTTCCTCAAGGAGTTTATAGTTCAGCTAATTTAACTCCTCATAGAAAATAACCCTCTCTTACCATGTCTGTTTTCTTTGTCCCAAAAAGTTCTACTAATGGACTATATTATTTTGGTTGAGAACTTGTTGAACAGAATTTTCTTTTTTTTAACCTTAAGTAGAGAAAAATGTTTGCTTAAAGAATGAGTAATGGCCGGGCATGGTGGCTCATGCCTGTAATCCCAGCACTTTGTGAGGCCGAGGTGGGAGAATTGCCTGAGCCTAGAAGTTTGAGACCCTCCTGAACAACAAATCTAGACCCCATCTCTACAAAAAAATTAAAACTTAGCCGAGTGTGGTGGCATGCACTTGTAGTCCCATCTGCTTGGGAGGCTGAGGTGGGAGGATTGCTTAAGCCTAGGAGGTCAAGGCTGCAGTAAACTGTCATTGTGATTGTGCCAGTGCACTCCAGCCTGGGTGACAGAGTGACACCCTGTCTCAAAAAAAAAAAAAATGAGTAAATAGTGACTAATGAGTCACGTTAATATCTGGGAATCATTTTTATTCCCTGTGGCCCACACAGGAATATGACATCTGTTACCATGATTATGTAAATTAGCTGTGTAAGGTGGCAGTGAAATTCATTGCCTTATTTGTCAAAGTGGCAATATCTGCAGTGTTTTCTATTAGTGGTTTCAGAATGTAATTTTATTAAAAATTTCTACTAAGGAGGACAGTCATAGACAGTGATTTTATCCTTTGCCCTTTGTTAAATTTTCTCTCTAGTAAAATTGGTTCTCCACCCAAGACTCCTGTAAGTAATGTAGCAGCTACCTCAGCTGGGCCCTCTAATGTTGGAACAGAGCTGAATTCTGTGCCTCAAAAATCCAGCCCATTTCTAACTAGAGTACCAGTATATCCTCCACATTCTGAAAACATTCAGTATTTTCAAGATCCAAGGACTCAGATACCCTTTGAAGTCCCACAGTACCCACAGACAGGTGAGTAATTTTAGACGATTCTAAGAAAAAAAGAAACATTGTTTCCCTTAGATAAATGAGTGAATAGTTCTAGAATGTCTACATTTAAAAAATTAATCCTTTTGACCATATGACTCATAAGTTATTTTCCTTCCCCAAGGATCTGTGCTTCTAAATACTAACAGCTTTAAGGTTGTTATTCCTACAAATCAAATATAGGGTCAGGAATGAACTTTAGGGGATTTTCTGTAAGTCCCCTGAAATGATGTAAAAAAATGTTTTATTTATGTATGCTTATGTACAATTTTGGAAAGAGAGTGAACAACTCACATAGATTTTGAAAGAGGTCTTTAACGTCTGCTCCCAAAAAGGTTAATAAAAATCAGTGATGTAACTATTTAATCCAAAACCAGTGGCAATAGATGCCCTGGAAGGATATTTACCAGCCATCTGTTAATAGTTCTGTCATGTGTTTTGAGGAGCACTTTAGCAAAGTATTGAACGTTAATGATTTTCATATAGTGGTATCTTGAAAATATGTAGCTTCTGGTCAGCTGTGGTAGCTCACACCTGTAATCCCAGCACTTTGGGAGGCCCAGGAGAATTGCATGAGCCCAGGAGTTTGAGACCAGCCTGGGCTTGCATCATAGCAAGACCCTGTCTCTACTAAAAAATAAAAGAAAAAGCCAGGTATAAAGCTTTATAAAGCAGGGTAAGGTAAGGTTCAAAGCATATTATATATTCCTGCATTAAGGGCTGCCTTAGATTTAAGCCATTATAAAATGTTGGATTGTACGAAGATTACATTAAATATTCCTCTTTCCAATTTTCAAGGATACTATCCACCACCTCCAACGGTACCAGCTGGTGTGGCTCCCTGTGTTCCTCGCTTTGTGAGGTCCAATAATGTTCCAGAGTCCTCCCTCCCACCTGCTTCCATGCCATATGCCGATCATTACAGTACATTTTCCCCTCGAGATCGAATGAATTCTTCTCCTTACCAACCTCCTCCTCCGCAGCCGTATGGACCAGTTCCTCCAGTACCTTCTGGAATGTATGCTCCTGTGTATGACAGCAGGCGCATCTGGCGCCCACCTATGTACCAACGAGATGACATTATTAGAAGCAATTCTTTACCTCCAATGGATGTGATGCACTCATCTGTCTATCAGACATCTTTGCGGGAAAGATATAACTCATTAGATGGATATTATTCGGTGGCTTGTCAGCCACCAAGTGAGCCAAGGACAACTGTGCCTTTACCAAGGGTAAGTGAAGATGGTACCATAATGTAGTCATTAAGAGCTCAGTGTCTGGAGTCAAACCACCCAGGTATATATCCTGGCTCCTTCACTTAATAATTGTGTGACTTAAGGAAGTTACTTGACCTCACTATGCCTCAGTTCTTTCATTCGTTTGATGGAAATAATAGTAGTACCTACCTCATAAGGCTGTTGTGAGAATTAAATCAGAAAATCAAACCTCTTAGAACTGGGCCTCATACATGTTAATGCTCAATAAATGTTGTGTTCGGATAGGTAATTGTTGGGAAAGTAGAAAAATCTTAAAAATACAAGGTTAGGGCCTTTTTTCAGTATCACCACATACATACAAATGACTTTCCTAAACAAGAAAATTGAATGCTCAGATTCTGCTTTTAACATCAGTTGAATAAATATTAACCTTTTTTTTTTTAAGTATATGGAGAATAGACTAGGGTGACTTTCCCTGCTGTATTTTTTTATCCCAACAATATCATAAACTGTTTACATCATTTCCACACAGTTAAACTTATTCACCACTCCCTAGATGATTAAGATTGTTTCTTTTATCCCCCATTAGGAACCTTGTGGTCATTTGAAGACCAGTTGCGAGGAGCAGATAAGAAGAAAGCCAGATCAGTGGGCACAGTACCACACTCAGAAAGCACCTCTTGTCTCTTCAACTCTTCCTGTGGCAACACAGTCACCAACACCACCTTCTCCTCTATTCAGTGTAGACTTCCGTGCGGATGTAAGAAAGGTTTTAATTACTTAATGTTGCAGGGATAGGTCAAACAGCTGACTTCAAATTACGCATTCAAGCCAGGAATAGCTATGTTGGATATTTTGCAGTGGTTTGGTGTGCAGTTGAGTTTAGTTCAATAAACACTGAATATATATGCACGACGGCTAGGTGTTATGAGACTCTGAAGACTGTTAAGGCATAGTCCTTTACCAGGAATTCAAAATCTTTCCAGTAGTATAATTATTTTATGGTTTTTTATTAATAGTGTGACTTATATCTATCATTTATTGAGCACCTACTCATGCCAACACTGTACTAAGCATTTGCATAAAGCTATTTTATTTAATTCTCACAAAAACCTTAGGGGGCAGGTATTTTCTATATTTTACAGGGTAGGAATCTTACTTACAGAAGTAATTTGCCCAAGATCTTTCAGCTGTAAATAGCTGGGGTTTGAATCCTGTGCTGTCTGAGATATTTCTTCACTACTTCATAAGAGATGCAGAAATACCTACAGTATTATTTATGCTCTTTACATCACTGTTAATTATTTTTCTTGGCATTACAAGATAAGTTGTTGTACCAGGATGATTTTAATTTAATCTGGTGTTTTCAGTACTGTTATATTTAGAGTAAACCATTAATTTCTTTTTTAAGTTTTTTCTGGTTTATTCCCCACCCCTAGAAGTTCTGATATTAAAATTTTTTAAATATTTTCATTATAAAAATTTCAAACATATACAAGTATAGAGAGAATAATATGATAAACTCCATGTACCCAACACCCAGGTTCCATAGTTATCAACTCAGTCAGTACTATCTTATTTGTACCCCCTCTTCCCACTGAATTGTTTTGAGGTAATTCTAGGCATTGTATTTTTTAACCCATAAATATTTCAATAAAGCATTGAAATTTTAAACTAGATCCAAATTGGTCTTGTCAAACTTAGACTTCTTCAAAGCAGGTAAATATGTTGACTACAGAGTGACAGAGCTGCCACTTGCTTGCTAGATGCCACTTCTGTTTTCTTTTTTGGTATACAATGTATGCTTCAGAAAGTGAGTATTTCCCTGAGACCCAGATCTGCTGAGTTTGACTTGAGAAAAGTTTTTTGGCCTTGAATTTTTTTATCTGAAAAATTAGTAAAGTAGATTTAATGATTCTTATAACTTTAGTATTCTGGTCCTATAAGTATTCCTTATTCACAGTCCCTTTAAAATTTATTCATTTCCCCTTTAGCTCCAGAGCCTTCTCTGAATTCCTTTTGTTATTTGATACTGCATAATTTATCAGTTATATTCCCTTATTTGCACATGTCATTCTTTTTCTCAAGAAAATTATAAACTCAGCTTGGTGTAGTGGCTCATGCCTATAATCCCAGCACTTTGGAAGATCGAGGTGGGTGGATTGCTTGAGCCCAGGAGTTTGATACCAGCCTAGGCAATATGGCAAAACTTCATCTCTATTAAAAATACAAAAAATTGTCTGGGCATAGTGACGCATGCCTATAGTCCCAGCTACTTGGGAAGCTGAGCTGGGAAAATCACTTGAGCCTGGGAAGTCGAGGCTGCAGTGAGCTGGGATCACCCCACTGCACGTTAGCCTGGGCGGTAGGAATGAGACCCTGTCTCAAAAGAAAAAAGAAAATTATAAACTTCTTTAGGATATGGACTGTGATCTCTCTGTGTATCTATGTATTTGTTTTCTCTTACTTTTTTTTTTCTTGGAGCACCCCATACCATGTTAGTAGCATACTATAAATGTTTGTTAATTGGTTTTGATAGTATTAGTCAAATGTTCCATATGAGCACTTAAAGGACAAAGTGAAAAGGGAAAGCATGCCATTTTCTATTGTAAAAATACCATTTGTTGCTTATTACAGTTTTTTATATTAGTTATTGAAAGAGTGTAATTGTTTGCTATGAAGTCCTCTGAATTCTATAATAGTTCCTTTATATTAGTTACAAGCTTGTAAATTTAAGCTTCTTACTAATTGGCTTTATTTATTTATTTTTTTTTAACCAGTTCTCAGAGAGTGTGAGTGGTACAAAATTTGAAGAAGATCATCTTTCCCATTATTCTCCCTG
The DNA here is from genome assembly GCF_002776525.5 of Piliocolobus tephrosceles. Taxonomy (NCBI): domain Eukaryota; kingdom Metazoa; phylum Chordata; class Mammalia; order Primates; family Cercopithecidae; genus Piliocolobus; species Piliocolobus tephrosceles. The sequence continues at coordinate 15,760,137 of NC_045447.1, forward strand.
GTCTTGTGGCACCATAGGCTCCTGTATAAATGCCATTGATTCAGAGCCCAAAGATGTAATTGCTAATTCAAATGCTGTGTTAATGGTATGATTTTGCTGGGGTTGCAGGGGTTGGAGGTGAGAGATGATGCATGTTCACTCACGTTGTAGAATGAATGTTTTCTATTCATTCGTTCATATTGTTGCCTTATAACTCATTAGTAGCAGCAGGGTTATATTTAGGTAAGTCTGAAATAAATTGTATTTAATGTTTAGATTATTTGAACATTGGTGGTTTAATGGTAGTTTGTTGGATTATCATTGAGTCTAGAGCTAGTTTTAAATTAACCAAAAAACCTAGTTACATGTCTTTTGATAGCGTATATTTACTAGCTGAAGTAATACCCAACAGTCCTTTTATTGATTTTCTTTGGTTTACACAGGACCTGGACAGTGGCGATGTTAAGAGAAGAGTACATTTATTTGAAACTCAGAGAAGGACAAAAGAAGAAGATCCAATAATTCCCTTTAGTGATGGACCCATCATCTCAAAATGGGGTGCAATTTCCAGATCTTCCCGTACAGGTTACCATACCACAGATCCTGTCCAGGCCACTGCTTCCCAGGGAAGTGCGACTAAGCCCATCAGTGTGTCAGGTAATCCATTTAGATAATACCTAGCCTGATATGTTCTAAGCACTATGCTTCTTCTTCTTCTTTTTTTTTTTTAATTGAGACAGAGTCTCACTCTGTTGCCCAGACTGGAGTGCAGTGGTGCGATCTCGGCTCACTGCAACCTGTGTCCTGGGTTCAAGTGATTCTCCTGCCTCAACTCTAAAGTAGCTGGGATTACAGATGTGCACCACCACGCCTGGCTAATTTTTGTATTTTTAGTAGAGAGTATTTTGTATTTTAGTTTCACCATGTTGGCCAGGCTGGTCTGGAACTCCTGGCCTCATGTGATCCACCTGCCTCAGCCTCCCAAAGTGCTGAAATTACAGGTGTCAGCCACTGTGCCTGTCCTAAGCACTATGCTTTTTAATCCCCAGCTTGTGAGATGGAAAACATTTCCCTCCATTTAACAACCATGGGAAACTCAGAATTAGGTGGTTTAACCAGCATCATATGGCTAGTGCGATAAAGTACAGATCTATTTTGAGAAGTATACATTCATATCAGTACACTAATTTGTCACTTTTTTGACCATTGTTTCATTCTACATGTCTGTAGATTATGGCCCTTATGTCAATGCTGTTGATTCAAGGTGGAGTTCATATGGCAACGAGGCCACATCATCAGCACACTATATTGAAAGGTAACGTTTTTCTTAATTCTATAGGATTCTCCATTCTCAGACTTGTATGTATCTTAAGAGTACACATCCTACCCCCAGTTCATGAAATGTGTCTGAGCTATGTAACAAATTTCTGAAAAATATTTGCATTTAAATTTGGAATGACTGAAGTTTTCAGGGTTGATCTGTCACATAAAACATATGGTTATTACTGCTTTTGTTGCTTCATTGACTTAACTTTTATTACAGTAAACATATTTCTCTTTAAAGGGACAGATTCATTGTTACTGATTTATCTGGTCATAGAAAGCATTCCAGTACTGGGGACCTTTTGAGCCTTGAACTTCAACAGGTAGGCTCTGTAACTTAGCCATGAATTTTTAAAAAATAGAATGCCAGTTGAAAGCTATGGTTGGAAGCTGATTTTACTTTTCTTTCCTCGTCATATAGGCCAAGAGCAACTCATTACTTCTTCAGAGAGAGGCCAATGCTTTGGCCATGCAACAGAAGTGGAATTCCCTGGATGAAGGCCGTCACCTTACCTTAAACCTTTTAAGCAAGGAAATTGAACTAAGAAATGGAGAGGTAAAGAAACTGAATCTTTCGGCTTCATGCTTAATGTATTTGTTTTCTGCTGCTGCATATTGGTTATACCATTACTGAGTGTATTTTGGTGTGCCTATATCTCTGATGGATGATCGATTGCTTTTAAAACTCATAATAGAAATAAAATTGTAGTCCTAGATTTCTTAAATAATTCTTTAACTAGATCATTGGAATTTTTTTTTTTTTTTTTGGAGATGGAATCTTGTACTATTGCCTAGAGTATAGTGGCACAATCTCAGTTCACTGCAGCCTCTGGCTCTCAGGTTCAAGTGATTCTCCTGCCTCCCAAGTAGCTGGGATTACAGGCACCCACCACCATGCCCAGCTAATTTTTCTATTTTTAGTAGAGACAGGGTTTCACCATGTTGCTGGTCTTGAACTCCTGACCTCAAGTGATCTGCTCGCCTCACCTTCCCAAAGTGCTAGGATTACAGGTGTGAGCCACCGTATCTGGCTGATTATTGGGATTTTTTATTTTAATTTAAAAGGGAAGCCCCAGGTTCCACAGGTATAAAATCAGTATTTTTCTTAGTTACAGAGTGATTATACAGAAGATGCAACAGATACTAAACCTGATAGGGATATCGAGTTAGAGCTTTCAGCACTTGATACTGATGAACCTGATGGACAAAGTGAACCAATTGAAGTAAGTGCCACAATTAGATAATTGAGAGGCTTTGTTCGATTGAAAATTTAAAAGTATAAAATACTTCGATACTGAAGGATTCACATTTTATTTTCTTAGGAGATCCTGGACATACAGCTTGGTATCAGTTCTCAAAATGATCAGTTGCTAAATGGAACGGCAGTGGAAAATGGGCATCCAGTGCAGCAGCACCAAAAGGAGCCACCAAAGCAGAAGAAACAGAGTTTAGGTGAAGACCATGTGATTCTGTGAGTGTTAGACAGAAAATTCATCAACAGTGGGCATAGGACATAATAAAGAGAAAACAATGTTAAATTCATTTTTGGCTTGATGCTGTAAGGGGAAGACCTTTTGTGGGCAATGATTTGGTCCGTCTGGATTTTGAGGGGAGGAAAAGTAAAATTGAACTAACAAAGCAGTCCATTTTGGTAGCCTGAAACTTGCTTTTTGTTGAGATAAAGTTAATCTGTGTTCCAGCATCAGGTTATGCTTCTTTAATCTGGTTGCCAAATTTCTAGACTACAAAATGGAGAATGAAAACCTGGATTAATAGTTTCTCTTTTTGAAAATCATGTTAAGATTTTCTCGGCTAGGCTGGGTGCAGTGGCTCATGGCTGTAATCCCAGCACTTTGGAAGGCTGAGGCGGGTGGATCACAAGGTCAGGAGTTCAAGACCACCCTGGCCAACATAGTGAAACCCTGTCTCTATAAAAATACAAAAAAGCCGGGCATAGTGACAGGTACCTGTAGTCTCAGCTGCTTGGGAGGCTGAGGCAAGAGAATTGCTTGAACCCGGGAGGCGGAGGTTGCAGTGAGCCAAGATCGTGATACTGCACTCCAGCCTGGGCGACAGACTGAGACAAAAAAATATATATATATATAGTTTAAGGCCATACAAACTATTACGTTGACGATTTAAGCCCATATTTTGGGCAGTAATTATTCCAAATGGCAGTATTATAGCCAAGAAAAAAAAATATATATAAAATATTTTTATTATATAGTAATATATATAAAATATATTATAAATATATATTTATAATATATATTATATATAAATATATATATATATTTTCTTGGCTATAATACTGCCATTTGGAATAATTACTGCCCAAAATATGGGCTTAAATCTTCAACGTAATAGTTTGGCCTTAAACTAACTAGTATTTTAATTTTTATCATAACTTTTGGAAAATAGAACGTTTCAGGCCAGGAGTAGTGGCTCACGCCTGTAATCCCAGCACTCTGGGAGGCCAAGGCAGGCGGATCATTTGAGGTCAGGAGTTCTAGACCAGCCAACATGGTGAAACCCCGTCTCTACTAAAAATACAAAATAGCTGGGTGTGGTGGTACACGCCTGTAATTCCAGCTACTTGGGAGGCTGAGGCAGGAGAATTGCTTGAACCCAGGAGGCGGAAGTTGCAGTGAGCCGAGATCATGCCACTGCACTCCAGCCTGGGCAACAGAGGGAGACTCTCAAAAAAGGAAAGTAGGACTTTTCTAGTTACTTCTGATACTTCTAGTGATAAAGACATCTCTTTGCTAGGGATTCCTAAAGTTTGATGTAGCTTTCCTTAAGTACGTATAGTTACCCTTAAAAGTTTTCACTTAAAGCTAACTTGTTTTTAATGTCATTTCTTTTTTCTCAGGGAGGAACAAAAAACAATTCTGCCGGTAACTTCTTGCTTTAGCCAGCCACTCCCAGTGTCTATTAGCAATGCAAGTTGCCTCCCCATCACCACATCTGTCAGTGTTGGCAACCTCATTCTGAAAACTCATGTTATGTCTGAAGATAAAAACGACTTTTTAAAACCTGTTGCAAATGGGAAGATGGTTAACAGCTGAAAGGAGGTTCATCTTTCAAATTTGTGACCACACCATGGAAGCATTTACACTAGCTTTTTATATATATAATATATATTATATAATGTATATTTTTTTTAAAAAAAGATATTACTGGGGGCATCCATTTCCTGTGGACTCTTTGATACTTCAAGCCCTCTTGCATTAGCATTATGAAAAAAAAAAAAAGAAAATTTACTTTACTAGGGTAACATGTTCACTTTCCAGAAGTGATTGGAATTTGGACAACATTTAACTTAAGCTTCAAGCAGCTTTTTATGAGTTTGTAGCAATCCGGTGCAGTAACTGAGCCATTTCCTATTTTAAATGGCTTCTATAGAAAATTAACAACTCAGTTATTAAACTAGCAGGATCCTACAATGATACATCTAGTGAAAGTAGACTTAGTTAACTTATTTATTTCTATTTTATGTTTCACTGAGAGAAGTTTCCATCTCATTCCAGCTGCTTTATTTATCTTTTTCATGGAACTTTGCATGGATTTCTTTTTCTTTTTTTAATTTTGAAGAGTGGAGTTAGATGTTCTTACCATAGAATTTTACAGGGTTATATACAGCTTTCTTTACTGCATTATATGTAGGAGTGTGGTGCAGTGCTTTTATCTGTAGCATATAATTTTTTTTTAATTTTCCATTTTTCAAGAGTAGTTTCTGCTTTGTTAATATTTATACACAGGCTACTTGTTGAAGTAATTAATTAAAAATATAACCAAGTGCCTAAGTCTTTCAGCTGATGTACTAGATATTAAATTCTCCTAAGTTATGCAGAATCGTTTTTACAATTTTGATAAATTATGCACTAATGTAATGGCAGTTTTTTAAAATGCAGATTTAAGCCTGTACATTATTGAATCTGATGACTTGGCAAAAGAATCAGGTGCTTTCAGCTTTCTTGAGAAAACCCTGTATGTAGCGTTTGCACTGACTAACAAGATGGTATTGCTGGGTTTTTAATTTAAACTAATTAATTTGGATGTTCATTGCATTATCTTGGTTAAATATTGTTTATTGTTACTTCATGTTGGGATTTAGTTTTTCTTGTTTTTTGACTGTTAGGTTGATAAGACTATGAACCATGTAATAGTAGAACATTGGCTAACATTTATTCATACTTAGAAACGTGAATAATTTCTGCCTTGCTAAAATGTGACTGAAATGGTTTCGACTTGGCATCTGAAAGTATACAATGTGTTCAACCAGTCATGTCTCAGATTTGTGGGAGGTATTGTATTGAAACCTAAATTTCAGTCAACATTTGAAAAGAAAAGCTGGGCATTCCTTCCTGGTGATCTTTACCTATAGTTTATCTGTTTTTCTTTTGTTTCTTTAAGATTAGTTTGACTTTTATTATTATTTTTTTAATTAACTTCTGTGAAGTTGTTTACTCTGAAAATTGTACTGGAATATTTTAAGCCAAGCTGATCTTTCACCAGGTGTACTGTATGTAAGGGCTTTTCCTGCTAGCAAGATGCTTAAACAGGATCATGTTATTGGTCGTCTGAGCTATTTAGTTGTTTTACAAAACCACAGCATTGTATCAGATAAGATTTTGATAAAAAGTTTTGTGCACATTTCCAGGGGCGGGAGGGTTGACATTTCCCTGAAATTTCTTGATTAGAATGAGTAAATACTGGTGTTTGATACATGTCTTAATGAACATGCTCATAAGGTGACTGATAAGTTGTAAATATACCTGAGAAACAAAGGGGTAGTTTTGATATTCTGGTATCAGTATGGAAGATCTTACACATTTATTTAATACTCAAATGTATGAAGATGTTTGTTTGTAGCATAACAACAGCACAGTAGCCTTGACTTAGTTTCCTTTGGTTAGTACTGTACCTTTTTGCCATGGCCAGTGCTCCCCATCCCTATAAAGACATTTTATTTATTTCACTCTGTAACCTGAAATGAATAGGAACAAGGGTTTTAAACCATGTTACATTAACTTATTTCTGACATTATAAATTAGCCTAGAATATTACAGGAACATGATTGTTATATAATTTATATCAGAACCTTTCTATAAATATGTGCTTCTTACATTTGAAATGCTTCCAATGTACTTTATTTGCTGTTTGTAATTCCAAAAAGGATATGCAAACCAGTCTGTCTATTTCATGGATATTTAATAGTGAGATCTTCCATGTTGAAGGTAATGTATTTTTTTTTAAGATTTTAAAATTGCTATTTTGTTACAAAATAGAGACCTATTAACAGTTTGAGAGCTCCTTATGTGCCCTCAGGGAAAGAACCCTCTGTGCAACAGAACTACACAAAACATCTTCAGCACGTTCTGAGGGTGAATATATACTACATAAATTGATCTTGTGTATTTAACCTTATCTTTTTAATTTTAAAATTGAAATTTTGAAACTTGGTTGTGCTCTGCTGGAGGGGGTTGGGATAAACTGCTTAAATGTTTGCCTACTTGTCCAGTGAAATTACATTTGCATCAGTATATGTATATACCTGCCAACCTTATTGGTATGTCTCAGAACGTTTATATTAAAGTAATGCTTGTCTTGCAGCAGGTGATCCCATAAAACAATAACTCCCTGTTCTTAAAAACTTACTCTCTTTTTCACTAACAACATAGGAATTGTTTCTGTGTTGAGATTATTCTGTGTTGCATCCATTCTCTGTGTAGTGGTCACCTTCTGTCTGTCATGGTGGGTTTAATGTGAAGTAAAACCATTGGTTCTCTGCCACTTGAAGAAAGGGCAGTTCATCTGATCCTTCTTCAGAATGGTACCTACTGATATCATTGAGGAAAATGTTACAAATCAGACCTAGAATATGACTTTTTAAAATTGAGGCATTTCCTGTCATTTGGCCTTCTTACCAACAAGGTGTGATGTACAAATTTGGAATCAAAGGATACAAAGCAACAAGAGAGGAAATGTGTAATGGGGGTAACCAAACTGCATATGTTACCTATTGTCTAATCAGAAAAACTAGTCTGAGGTCTGGAATGCAGGAAAGTGGTGGTTATTTTCTTTCATTTTTTGTGTTTTTGTTTTTTAATTTCTAAGTTCCATTCTGAAGTCCATGTGCCCCATTCAGTTACTGTGGTTGTAGCATCAGTTTTTTTGTGGTTTCATTTCATTTTATGAATACAGAGGAAGTTACATATATATTTTTTCTATTTGGTACCTGAACAAAACAGATTCCCTTGCCTTTGCTGCCATGTCTTATGTTCAATGCCACGTGATAAACCAGTGTCATACATGAAAGTTGTGCATTGTAATTTTCAAAAAAAGGGAGTTCATTAGGCCAGTGGCACTAACTTTTCCCTCCCATCATAGCTATTTATTCTAGTAAGAGGATAATAAAAGAAATTTCCTATGCAAGAACTGAAATTTTCCATTTGTATGGATCTAGTCACTTTCATTCAGATTTCAAGTTGAAGTTAAGTATATAAAGCATATCCCAATTTTATATGCTGCCTTGAGAAAATTACAGGATGCACAGCAATTTGTAGTTATTTCAAATGGGATCATTTAAACATTTGAAAAATTATTTTAAAAACCATCTAGCTTGCTTTTGGATTTTAGACATTAAAGCCTGTGTTGTCTTGTTAACAGGGGTGGAATTTATAACAACCAGATTCAGCATATGATTTCGCCTTTGAATCTGAGTATTTCTTCCCTATCTTCTTTGAGTCATTTTCTGAGCAGACTGTCACCAGTATTGATAACTAAGCATTAAAGGGAAAAGTTGCATTGCAACTATGCATTGGTTTCCTGGAAGAACTTTTGTTTTAATGAATGAAGAGGCTTGATGGGATCACTTACTGTAACTCCTTCTACATAAGGACCCCTTCTGCAAGCAGAACACAAAAGAACATGCTCAAGGACTATCCCATTTTCTGGATAAATTGAATACGTTTGCTAGTAACGTCTTTATACTGCGGCTTCCTTGTATCCCTTTGCTGGCAAGGGAATACAAGGCGTCAAGGCCACAGATCAAAACACCCCACATTTGAGTGGAGTCTTATTTTTACTCCAAGAGCAGTTATTCTCCTTGAGTCTAAAATTGGCAGTTTTTTCTTTTTTTTAATAAAATTTTTAAAATATCCCCAAACCAGTGGAACATAGACACTGGCTGCACTTAGTACCAAAAGCCAAGGTCATTTGCACATATTCCATCAACCTGTCAAGAATTAGGCCTCACTTTATAACCCAAGGCATGGAAGTGCATGCATTCTCTTAGCTGGGCAAACAATTATACTGTAGTTGTGATACAACACATGTGGCTTTTATTTGTACTGCACATATCCACTGTACAGCCACTTGGGAGTATCGTGGTTAGCTTGCAGCAACTGCTGTCTGCATTTATACTGTTTATTGCATATTCTTTTCCCTGGAAGTGAAAGAAATGTTTTTCTTGTTGCATTGATTACATTTTATAAATTTGCTTAGCTGGAAAGTTTGGGAAAAGAGGCCTGTTTGTCAATTGTACAACCGATTGTGAAGCTCTAGTGTGAATATTTTTACGTCTGTATTAGACATTTTCTTTGCAAATCTATTGTTCGATTGAAATGTAAATGAAATTAAAGATGGTGTACACCCATCATGTAAAAAGCAGGCACCATCTCTAAGATGGATTTAATGCTCATTTTTAAGGCATATACTCAGCTTCTATTTAAAACTATAATTTAAAATAATTCTGTACAATGAAATGGGGAATATATATGGGAATAAATTCTATTCCATTTATTTCAATTTGAATTTCCAAATCGTAATGTTTCCCTTTGTGCTATAGGAATAGGATTAAATGGGGGAAGACTAGGATTTATAAGGCCTGTATATGGGGGGAGGGCAGAGATGGAACAATGAGGGTTGTGATGATAGTGAATAGCAAGGAGTGAATTCTGTGTGTTTTTGCTGTAGCACTGAAGTGAAGAGATATTAGCTTTGGCTGTTCACAAAATAGAGCATCATGATTTTCAGTGTTTGAGAGAAAATTGATGGAAAAAGTTTGCAGTACTTGACATGTATTTGCATGCACAAAATAAAATTATTTGTCCACCTTAAAAGTTGTTTGTTTAATGTCAATATTAAGTTTATGGTATATTTTAGTTATCTAGATTTTCTTGGCATAGTTTTTGGCTTAACAGAGCTACCAGGCCACTCCTTGAGATTTAAATGATTACCTGCCTCATCTATATATCATAAGGAAGGGTTTGAAAGAAATGAATAGACTCAAGGAGGTTGAGATATACCTTAATTCTATCAAGTCACTTCATTCAACACACAGCACTTTCTGTGTGGGAGATGAGGATGCAGGTAGTACTGAGTTTACTGTCGAGTGGGAAAAGCAGGACAGATACATAACTAATACAAAGCAATGTATCATAGAAATTTGAAGACAGTTCTGTGGACCTCAGCAGAATGGCTTGGTCTAGACACCATTTTTATTGGTCCTCAGGTGGTTTTATTCATTCATTCAGCTGGTATATTTTAAACCTCTGCGCTGTTCAGTAAGGTTAAAGGTCTGTGAAACATGAGTTTCTTCTCTAGAAACAGTATGGAAAATCAGAAGCCAAATTAGAATAATTCAGTGAACTATTCTTCTGATGTAGTGTGTAGGGAAACTCCAAAAGGAAATTAAGGGGTTAGTGGCAGTGGTGAGCAAAAGGAAGTGCTTCTCTGTAAAATGACCTCCGGCTGGACTTTTAGGTACATGACATTGCACCAAGCAGAGATAAGTAGAGGAAGTACCCTGAGTTCCAACTCTACCTTCACAACAACCCACTCAATCTTGAACGATCATTCCTTGAAGTACTATCTTGGATAGAAAAGAGGAAAAAACAGGCTAGGCGAGGTGGTTCACACCTGTAATCCCAGCATTTTGGGAGGCCGAGGCGGTTGGATCACAAGGTCAGGAGATCGAGACCATCCTGGCTAACACAGTGAAACCCTGTCTATACTAAAAGTACAAAAAATTAGCCAAGCGTGGTGGCGGGTGCCTGTAGTCCCAGCTACTCGGGAGGCTGAGGCAGGAGAATGGCATGAACCTGGGAGGCAGAGCTTGCAGTGAGCTGAGATCATGCTGTTGCACTCCAGCCTGGGCGACAGAGCGAGACTTGGTCTCAAAAAAAAAAAGGGGGGGGGGGGGGAACAAACTACCGTCCCTTACTTTAGATGTTACAACCCGTATCTTATGTTCGAGATGTTATATAACTTGCCCAGATGTTATAACTACAAAGTAGTAGAATCAGAATTCTGATTTGTCTGCCTCTTTTCTACCTCCCAAGGAGGTTGATGGTGGTGATGGTGATCGGAACTTATATTGACCGTAAGTGTTACAATGGAAGAGATGTTTAAGGAATGGTGCTTCAGTGATTAATATAAAATATAGCCAACTCTTAGAGCACTTAATACATTCCAGGAACGGTTGTAATTGCAATAATAGTATCATGACTTAGGACCATAAAACTGAGGCAGAGATCTTAGAGATTTTGCCCAATGTCACAGAGGAGGTAGGTAGGGGCTTCCATGAAGGACAGCAGTACCATTCTGAAGAGACAATTTATATAATCTAAACAACTTGGGATTTTAGAAAGATCCCTTTAGCCATAGGGTGAAAGGTAAAGCTGGAGATAGACCAGCAGGGAAGCCAGGTCAGCAATCTAGGTAAGAAGTGTTGAGAGCATGGCCAAGCTGGGATGGAGGAAAAGAGATGGATTTAAAAAGTAGGAGACAGCAATTGACAGGATTTGTAGTGTAGGAGTCTGTTGGACATCTACCCAATCAATATAGGGGATTAAATGTGGCTTAAAATCCCAGACCCCATTGCTGAGAACAGTCCAATATTTGTAAAACATGTAATCTTGTATACATCCTAAAGTATGTGACAACAGAGATCAGGAAGGAGGAAGAGGGTGAAAAACCATGGATGGGTGATCCAGGTAAGGGAGAGGAAACTTAAGGAAATGAAATTCCAGGGAGATTTTATTTTCTTTATAATATCTATTGAAATAATTATCATGCACATTAACAAAGTATCCCAGAAACCCATGGAATATCTTCATGATTAGATCTTTCACTTCAGGTCTTTATTCAAAAGGCAGATCCAGTGAGAATCAGATGGAGGGTACTATTTAAAATAGGTATTTAGGGCCAGCCATGGTGGCTCACACCTATAATCACAGCACTTTGGGAAGCCAAGGCGGGCAGATCACTTAAGGTCAGGAGTTAGAGCCAGCCTGGCCAACATGATGAAACCCCGCCTCTACTAAAAATACAAAAAAATTAGCCAAGCATGGTGGCATGCACCTGTAGTTCCAGGAACTCAGGAGGGTGAGGCAAGAGAATCACTCAAACCTGGAATTTGGAGGTTGCAGTGAGCCAAGATTGTGCCACTGCACTCCAGCCTGGGTGACAGAGTGAGACTCCTCAAATTAATTAAATAGATATTTAAATTCCAAGATTTTGGATAAGATCAATTGAAGTTTTTTTTAAAGTTTTATATTTTGAAATAATTGTAGATTCACAAGAAGTGCAAAAAATTGTACAGAGGACCATATAGCTTCACACACTTTCTCCAATGGTAGCATGTTATATAACTATAGTGTGTGTGTGTGTATATATATATTTTTTTTCTTTTATTTTTTTTGAGACAGGGTTTCGCTGTCACTCAGGCTGGAGTGCAGCAGTGGTGTGATCTGCAACTTTCGCCTTCTGGGCTTAGGTGATCCTCCCACCTCAGCCTCCTAAGTAGCTGGGACTACAGGTGCACATAACCTTGCCTGGTTAGTTTTTGTAGAGATGAGGTTTTGCCATGTTGTCCAGGCTGGTCCCAAACTCCTCAACCCAAGGGTTCTACCCACCTCAGCCTCCCAAAGTGCTAGGATTACAACCGTGAGCCACCCAAGCCCAGCCCCTAATTATAATATTAAAACCAGGAACTTGACATTCCTACAATCCAGAGCTTATTTAGATTTCACCAGTTTCCCTTGCACTCATTTGCATGCATGTGCATGTTCGTGTGTGTGTAAGTTCTATGTAGTTTTCACATGTAGATTTGTGGAACCACCACTACTATCAAGATAAGAACTGTTTCATCTCCTCAGTGATCCCTCATGCTACCCCTTTATATCACATCCATTCTCCTTGCTTATCCCTATTCTCCCATCCCTAAACTCTGGCAACCACTAATCTCTTCTCCATCTTTGTAATTTTGTCATTTCGGGAATGTTATATTACTGGAATTATACCATATGTAACCTCGAGATTGGCTTTTTTTTTTTTTCACTCAGCATAATTCCCTTGAAATTAATCCAAGTGGTTGCATGTATTAATGGTTTTTTCTTTATGTTGCTGGGTAGTATGCCATGGTACATCCGTAGTACCATGGTATACTACATGGTATACTGTACACCATGGTAATGGTGTCTTTAGCCATTAACCCATTGAAGGGCATTTGGAATGTTTCAAATTTTTGGCTATTACAAATAAAGCTGCTATGAACATTTGTATGCACATTTCTGTGTGGATATGTTTTTATTTCTGAAGGTTTTTTTTTTTAAATAGTGAATGAATTGGTATACTTTGTCTACCTCTGAAGGAAATCAATAAATTAGACTATAAGGTCTTAATTTGGAAATGGACAAATTCCTTAAAAATACAGTTTACCAAACTGGATACAAGATGAAAATAAAAATTGGAGTAACTCTTGTATTAATTATCTATTGGTATAACAAATTACCCTAAAACTTAGGGGCTTACCACAAAATTTATCACCTCAGTTTCTGTAGGTCAGAAATCTGGATATGACTTAAATAGGTGCTCTGCTTCAGGGTCTCTCACAGGCTGTAATCTGGGTGTTGGCTGGCACTCCAGTCATCTCACAGCCCAACTGGGGAAGGATCTGCTTCCAAGCTTACTCACGAGATTGTTGGCAGGATTCATTCAATTATTCATGCCCTTTGGAATAAGGGCATCGGTTTTTTGCGGGCTGGAGGCTGGAGGCTACTGATACTGGTTTGGATGTTTCCCCCCTCCAAATCTCATGTTGAAATGTGACCTCATGTTGGAGGTGGGGCCTGGTGGGATGCATTGGATCATGGGGGCAGATCCCTCAAGAATGGCTTAGCACCATCCCCTTGTTGATGAGTGAGTTCTCACTCAGTTCATGCTAGATCTGATTGTTTAAAAGAGTGTTGTACTTCTGCACCCCACACACATCTTGGTCCTGCTCTTGCCATGTGATACACTGGCTCCCCTTCGCTTTCCACCATGAATGTAGGCCTCCTGAGGCCCTCAACAGAAACTAAGCAGATGTTGGTGTCATGCCTGTACAGCCTGCAGAACTGTGAACCTAATTAAACCTCTTGTCTTTATAAAGTACCCAGTCTCAGTTATTTCTTTGTAGCAACACAAGAACAGACTAATACAGAACACTGGTACTGAGGAGTGTGGCATTGCTATAAAGATACCTGAAAATGTGGAAGTGGCTTTGGAACTGAGTAACAGGCTGAGGTTGGAAGAGTTTGGAGAGCTCAGAAGAATACAGGAAGACAAGGGAAATTTTGGAACTTCTTACAGACTTGTTAAGTGGTTGTGACCAAATTGCTGATAGAAATGTGGATAGTGAAGTCTAGGCTGATGAGGTCTCAGATGGAAATAAGGAAGTTATTGAAAGCTGGAGTAAAGGTCACCCCTGTTATGCCCTAGAAAAGACTTGGCTACATAGTGTTCATATCCCAGGGATCTGTAGAAGTTTGAACTTAAGAGTGAAGATATAGGGTATCTGGTGGAAGAAATTTCTAAGCAGCAAAGCATTCAAGATGTATCATGGTTGCTTCTAACAGCCTATGATGAGATGTGGGAGCAAAGGAATAACTTAAAGTTGGAACTTATATTTAAAAGGGAAGCCGAGTAGAAAAGTTTGGAAAATTTGCAGACTGTTCCCTGTGGAAGAGGAAGAATCCAAGCAGGCTGCAGAACTACCACTTGCTAGAGAAATGAGCATGGCTAAAAGGGAGCCAAGTGCTACTATCTAAGAAAATGGGAGAAAGACCTGTATTGCATTTCAGAGATGTTTGAGGCAGCCCCTCCAGTTACAGCCCAGAGGCCAAAGAGGAATGAATGGTTTCTGTAGTGAGGCCAGGGTGCTGCTGCCCTATGCACTACTGCCCTGCACAACCTCAGTGGGCTGCTCCAGCTCCAGTCTTGGCTCAAAGGGCCCCAGCTATGGTTCCATCTGCCACTTTGGAGAGTGCAAGTTGCCCAAAGCCTTGGTGGTTTCCAAGTGTTGTTAAGTCTGCAGGCACATGGAATGCAAGAGTGAACGAAGCTTGGAGCTTCCCCCTAGATTTCAGAGGATTTATGGAAAAGCCTAGGTGCCCAGGCAGAAACCTGCTGCAGGGCAGAGTCCCCAAAGAAGATACCCACTAGGTCAATGCCAAGGGAAAATGTGAGGTTGGAGGCCCCACACAGAGTCACCACTGGGTCACTGTCTTGTGGAGCGGTGGGAAGTGATTGCCACTCTCTAGACCCGAGAATGGTAGAGCCACCTGCAACTTGCATCCTGAGCCTGGAAAAATCACAGGTGCCCAACTCCAGCTGGTAGGGGAGTAGCCACAGGGGCTGCACCCTGCAAAGCCACAGGGGTGAAGCTGATCAAGGCCTTGGGAGTGCACATCTTGCACCAGTGTGTCCAGGATGCAAGACATGGAGTCAAGGATGTGTGTGTGTGTGTGTGTGTGTGTGTATTTTTTTGACCTCTGAACATTTTGTTGCCCTCCTGCTCCCCAAAGAGTACCCTGCTTCTGCTGGCTTAATGTCTCAGAACTTTGGTGTTGTTGGTCTCAGACACCACTTTGCCATCCACAATCTGGGTGGTGGTTTTTTGGATGTTTTGCATGGAATTGCTGCTGTCCAGGGCATCACCAAGATTGAAGTCCTTGCCATCTTCCAGCAGGCGGCAGTAGGTGGCAATCTCAGCCTCCAGCTTGACCTTGATGTTCAGCAGGGCCTCGTACTTCTGGGCCTGGCAGGGCCCTTATACCCTGTGCCAGCTCTGACTCCAGGTGCAGCAGGATCCTGTTGAGCTGCTTCATCTGCAGGGCATAGTGAGCCTCCACCTCCCTCAGGCTGTTCTCCAAACTGGCCTTCAGATTTCTGAGTCCAGGTTGCTCTCCAAGGACTAGACGATACATCTTAGCTCCGTGAGCATCATCTCAGCAGCTCCGACCTCAGCAGACTGCGTCATGACCACTGTGGTGCTCTCCTCAATCTGCTGGGACCATTACTTATCTAGCTCCTTTTGGTTCTTCTGAGCCAGTTCACTGTATTGGGCCCAGATGTCTGCCATGATCTTGGTGAGGTCCAGAGATTTGGGGGCATCTACCTCCAAAGTCAACCCAGAGCTGCAACCTGGGCTTATAGGCCTTTTACTTTCTCTTTGTGGTTCTTCATGAAGAGCAGCTTTTTCTTGAGAGCCTCGATCTCTGTCTCCAGCTAGAGCTGAGTGACACTGGTGTTATCAGTGACCTTGTGGAGCCCGTGGTTGCCACTCTCCACAGACTGGTGCATGGCCAGCTCTATTTCATACTTGACTCTAAAGTAATCAGCAGCAAGATGGGCGCTGTCGATCTGCAGAACGATGCTGGCATTGTCCACAGT
The DNA here is from genome assembly GCF_002776525.5 of Piliocolobus tephrosceles. Classification (NCBI taxonomy): domain Eukaryota; kingdom Metazoa; phylum Chordata; class Mammalia; order Primates; family Cercopithecidae; genus Piliocolobus; species Piliocolobus tephrosceles. The sequence goes on from NC_045447.1 coordinate 15,776,160, forward strand.
ATTTGTGAAGATCTCAGCCCTCAGGCCCTCAATGGTCTTGAAGTAATGGCCCTGGTCTCTGGCCTGAGGTCCCTTCTTCTCCAGGTGCTCTCAGATTTTGCTCTCCAGCCTCTGGTTCTCAGTCTCCAGGCTCCTCACTCTGTCCAGATAGGGGACCAGGTGGTCATTCAGCTTTGCATGGTCTCCTTCTCGTTCTGGATGCTTCCCATTCCTGCCAGACTCCCGGCCATCCCTTTGGCCAGGACCCCAGACCCCAAGGCACCCCAGAAGGTGATGAAGCAGGACACGGAGATCCAGAAACCAGAGCCCCCAGTGCCTGCATAGATGTTGGCCTCTCTGCTGACTGGCCAGACGGCGAAGCTGGGCAGCTGGACGGAGCCCAGGGACTGGTGGTTGGTGGGGAAGGTGGAGCGAGTGGTGAAGCTCATGCTGTCTGGGGAGGAAACCGAGAGGACAGGAGTCAGTCTTTGTGGACTCTATGTGTGTTTTAGACAGGGTCTCATTCTGTTGCCCAGGGCAGTGGCGCAATCACAGCTCACTGCAGCCTTGACCTCTGAGGCTAAAGTGATCCTCCCACCTCAGCCTCCTGGGTAGCTGGGACTACAAGGTGCACACCACCATGCCTGGCTAATATTTTTTAAAATTTTTTTGTAGAGACAGGTTTCGCGATATTGCGCAGGCTCAAGGATTATTTTGGAGTTGTAAGATTTAATATCTGCCCTGCTGAGTTTCAGATTTGCATGGGGCCTGTAGCCCCTTTATTTTGGTCAGTTTCTCCCTTTTGGAATGGGAATGTTTACCCAATGCCTGTACCACCATTGTTTTTTGGAAATAAATAACTCGTTTTGATTTTACAGGTTCATAGGTGAAAGGTGAGTCTCAGAGAAGATTTAGGACTTTTGATTTGATGTTGGAATGAGTTAAGACTTTGGGGGATTTCTGAGAAGGGATTATTGTATTTTGCAATGTAAGAAGGACATAAGATGTGTGTGTGTGAGTGTGGTGGTGTCAGGGGAAGAATGATATGATTTGGATATTTGTCCCCTCCAAATCTCATGTTGAAATGTGACCTTGTGCTGGAGGTGGGGCCCAGTGGGATGTATTGGATCATGGGGATGGACCTCTCATAAATGGCTTAGTGCCATCCCCTTGGTGATGAGTTCTTGCTCAGTTCCTGCTAGATCTGGTTGTTTAAAAGAGGGTGATACCTCCCCCACCGCCACCTTGCTTCTGCTCTCACCACGTGATATGCTGGCTCCTCTTTGCTTTCTGTCATGATTGTAAGCTTCCTCAGGCCGTCCCCAGGAGCTAAGCAAATATTGGTGCCATGCCTGTACAACCTGCGGAACTGTGAGCCAAATTAAACCTCTTTTCTTTACCAGCATTGTTATTTCTTTACATAGAAATACCAGTCTCAGGTATTTCTTTTCTTTTCTTTTTTTTTTTTTTTGAGACAGAGTCTTGCTCTGTCGCCCAGGCTGGAGTGCAGTGGTGTGATCTCAGCTCACTGCAACCTCCGCCTCCCAGGTTCAAGTGATTCTTATGCATCAGCCTCCTGAGTAGCTGGGACTACAGGCGCACACCACCACACCTAGCTAATTTTTGTATTTTTAGTAGAGATGGTGTTTCACCATGTTGGCCAGGATGGTCTTGATCTCCTGACCTTGTGATCCACCTGCCTCAGCCTCCCAAAGTGCTAGGATTACAGGCATGAGCCACCGTGCCCGGCCATCTCAAGCATTTCTTTATAGCATCATAAGAAAGGACTAATACAGCTATTGTTAGTTTCTGGCCACATAAGCCTCTTGTAGTGCAGCTCACAATATAGTAGAGTGGCTCATCCAAGCAGCAAGCAAGACAGACAACAGAGAGAGAGAGAGAGAGAGAGCTAAAAAGACATCACTATGTTTTATAACCAAATTTTAGAAGCAACATCCCATTACTTTTGTGGTATTCTAATCCTTAGAAGCAAGGGAAAGGGATTACACAGGGCATGACTACCAGGAGGCGGGGAACTTTGGGAGTAGTATCACTCTGTGTCCAATCAGGAGGTAGAAACTACACAGTAAGTTATATGGGGTAAAGCTTAATATGAAGAATCATTAAATGCTAATAAACGACTACCAGCTAAAAGTAAATTCCTTATGGTACTCTATAGCTTAAAGAGAGTACCTAAGGAAACACAAACTTGGAAAGGGGTCCTCTTCTCAAGGCTGAAGATCACACCTCAGAGAAGGTATAGTTCAGCCCAGAGGTCCGCTAGTTGGCCCAGGCTGGAACTAGTTACTGGCAGACAGAAAGCTACTCTCCAGGCAGCAGGAGAGGTACACAGGAGCCTGCAGAGAGAGTTGGCTGGTGGGGGACAGGAAACCGGTAGGGGACAGGAAGCCTTCAGAAAGCTAATTTTCACATTGAGAGGGCCATAGGAAAATTGTTGCTGGTCTAGACTGAGGTTGCAGTGTCACCAAGGGACCATATGTGCTGGACACATGGCTGGGGAAGAGCTCCCCTGGATGTCCTTACATCCACATCACTGACCTACCACGAAACTGTAGGAAACAGTAGGAGAGCCCCTCCTCCTGCAATGCCCCTCCAGCGCCCTCTACTGAGAAAGCTCATCACTGTGCTCACTGCAAAGGAGAGAGATGCTTCACTGAATTCTATCCATTACTGAAGAGGATATATTTAAGGGGGATTGGGAGCAGAGGGGCAATACATTGATCATTAGCATAGGAGCCATTTTAGAAGCTGCCTGCCATAGCCCTATAACTACCAAAGACATTGAATTAATTTTGAAAAACCTTCCCACAAAGAAAACTCCAGGTCCAGATGGCCTCACAGGTTTATTCTATTATTAATAAATATTTAGGGAGAAATAATGCCAATTTTACAGAAGCTACTTCAGAAAGTGGAAGAGGGAACTTACAACTAGTTTTATTAGATAAACATAACCACACAGTGACATTACAAAAAAGAAAATCATAGATTAATAGCTCTCATGAACATAGAAGCAAAAATCCTTATAATATTAGTAAATCTAGCTATGTATATCAGATATAATACATCAAGTCCAAATAGTGTTTATTTCAGGAATGCAAGGTTGCTTTAGCATTTGAAAATCAATCTGTGTACTTGACCATATTAACAAAGTAAAGGTTATATTCTATTATTATAAGGTCTCTTAAAATTTAATGGTATTCCATTCTGATTGGCTTGTAGAAATTAAAATATATATACATAAATAAGACAAACTCTTTTTTTTTTTTTTTTTTTTTTTTGAGACAGAGTCTCGCTCTGTCGCCCAGGCTGGAGTGCAGTGGCCAGATCTCAGCTCACTGCAAGCTCCGCCTCCCAGGTTTACGCCATTCTCCTGCCTCAGCCTCCCGAGTAGCTGGGACTACAGGCGCCTGCCACTTCGCCCGGCTAGTTTTTTTGTATTTTTTTAGTAGAGACGGGGTTTCACCGTGTTAGCCAGGATGGTCTCGATCTCCTGACCTCGTGATCCGCCCGTCTCGGCCTCCCAAAGTGCTGGGATTACAGGCTTGAGCCACCGCGCCCGGCCCTCTTTTTTTTTTTGAGATGGAGTTTCACTCTTTGCACCTAGGCTGGAGTGCAGTGGCATGATCTTGGCTCACTGTGACCTCTAACATCCACCTTCTGGGTTCAAGCAATTCTCCTGCCTCAGCCTTCTGAGTAGCTGGGATTATAGGTGCGTGCCACCACACCTAGCTAATTTTCTTTTGTGTTTTTAGTAGAAATGGTGTTTCGCCATGTTGCCCAGGCTGGTCTCAAACTCCTGAGCTCAGGTAATCCCCAGCCTCAGCCTCCCAAAGTGCTCGGATTACAGGCATGAGCCACCAGTCCCAGCCTCAAGTATTTCTTAAAAAGAGATTTTACTTCTTAAATTTTAAAGGTGTGGGCTAAAGAAAAAGATAGTTGCTAAAAGTATCGTTACTAAAACTATGAAAGCAGAGGTTTTCTGATTTGCTTTGATTTCTTAATCAAAACGTTTTAAAAAAGAAATTTAAGGCTGGGTGCAGTGGCTGACACTTATAATCCCAGAACTTTGGGAGGCTGAGGTGGGAGGATCGTTTGAAGCCAGGAATTTGAGACTAACGTGGGCAACATAACAAGACCCCATCTCTACTTAAAAAAAAAAAAAAAAAAGGACCAGTGCGGTTACTCATGCCTGTAATCCCAGCACTTTGGGAGGCCGAGGTGGGTGAATTACCTGAGGTCAGGAGTTCGAGACCAGCCTGCCAACTTAGTGAAACCCCGTCTCTACTAAAAATACAAAAGTTAGCCAGATGTGGTGATGGGTGCCTGAAGTTCCAGCTTCTCGGGAGGCTGAGGCAGGAGAATTGCTTGAACCTGGCAGGTGGAGGTTGCAGTGGGCTGAGATCATGCCATTGCACTCCAGCCTGGGTGACAGAGCAAGACTCTGTCTTAAAAGAAAAAAAAAAAGGCAAGGCGTGGTGGCTCATGCTTATCGTCCTATAGCTGCTTGAAAGCCAAGCGGGATGATCGCTTGAGCCCCAGAGGTTAGGCCATAGTGAGCTATGGTCATCCCACTGCACTGGGTGACATCCTGCCTGGGTGACAGAGTGGGACCCTGTCTCTGAAAAGAAACAAAGGGGAAAAATAGTAATTTAATTGTTACTTTCAGACAATCCAACATCTAAAAAAAAAAAAAAAATTAACTTAAAAAATTAAAATTAAAGGCCATACCAAAGATACTGCTTTTTTTTTTTTTTTTTTTTTTTTTTTTTTTTTTTTTTTTTTTTTTTAAAGAGGGAGTCTCGCTCTATTACCCAGGCTGGAGTGGCACAATCTCAGCTCACTGCAACCTCCACCTCCTGGGTTCAAGCAATTTCCAAGTAGTTGGGATTACAGGTGCGTGCCACCATGGCTGGCTAATTTTTATATTTTTAGTAGAGACAGGGTTTCATCATGTTGGCCAGCCTGGTCTCAAACTCCTGACCTCAGGTGATCTGCCTGCTTCAGCCTCCCAAAGTGCTGGGTTTATAGGTGTGAGCCACTGCACTGGCCAAGATACCACTTTTAAAATTTGAAAAAAAATTGAGAGAGACAGAGAGAATCTGACTATTATATAAGGAAGTGGTTCTTATCTTTACTGGTTTTGTCTTCATTAACACAAAAAACGGTTTTTAGGCTGGGCACGGTGTGGCTCATGCCTGTAATCCCAGCACTTTGTGGTCAGGGGTTTGACACCAGCCTGACCAACACAGTGAAACCCCATCTCTACTAAAAATACAAAAATTAGCTGGGCGTGGTGGCGCATGCCTGTAATCAGGAGCGCATGCTACTCAGGAGGCTGAGGCAGTGCCATACACACATCATACACACACCACCACCACCACCAGAGAAGGAAAGTTAGAGTGAGAGAGAAAGAAAGAGGAACAAGGGAGGGGAAAGGACAAGAGGAGAGGGAGCAGAAAAGGGGAAGGGAAGAGAAAGGAAAGGAGAAGGAAGGGAAGGAAAAGAAAAATAAAAGAATTAAGGAAATGAAGAAAAAGAAAGAAAAGACAAGACAGGTGGACAAGTTGTTTATCTCAAACAGTCCTCATATGGTTTGCTGTCATTCAAAATCATCTCTGGACCTTTAATTCTTATATAAAAAAATAAAGTAACAAGGACAAATTTGTTCTAAATTTACAAAAATATTGGTGGAAAAAATGTAACATGAGAACTCAATGTAAGACCAAATCTTGTTTTACCTCCGTTATGATTTGGAAAAACTGTAAGAGTAGAGCAAGCCTTGGAACTCATGCTTCAAGGAATTTAATCATTTATTTTATCTATCTATCTATCTATCTATCTATCTATCTATCTATCTATCTAT
>NC_045447.1:15782032-15800161 GCF_002776525.5 Piliocolobus tephrosceles
TATCTATCTATCTATCTATCTATCTATCTATCTATCTATCTATCTATCTATCTATCTTTTTGTGTGAAGACGGAGTCTCACTCTGTCTCCCAGGCTGGAGTGCAGTGGCATGATCTCAGCTCACTGCAACCTCTGCCTCCCGGGTTCACGCTATTCTCCTGCCTCAGCCTCCCAAGTAGCTGGGATTACAGGCATGCTCCAATCTGCCCAGCTAATTTTTGTATCTTTAGTAGAGATGGGGTTTCACCATGTCAGCCAGGCTGGTCTTAAACTCCTGGCCTAAAATTATCTGCCCGCCTCAGCCCCAAATGGTGGGATTACAGGCATAGGCCATCGTGCCCGGCCTATTTAATCATTTATATATGAATTTCATTCAGTTACTTCAAAATTTTAAATATGTTTAAAAGTAGTCTATAAATCTGGTTGGATTAAGGTTTTCCCTCACTTAAAGATAAATGCTTTAGCCGTCACAAAACAGCTCATGGGTTGTTTTCCCCACTAGGGAATACCTTTAATATACTCTACTGATAAACAGCCCAACAAAAACCTTACAGTAGTGGTAAAATGCCTTTAAAACTATAAATTACATATGGCATATGGTACTCTCATTAAACAGAAACTTCATTATCCACATCATTCCACATATCTTTTTTTTTTTTTTTTTTTTTCTTTCTGAGACAGAGTCTCACTGTTGCCAGGCTGGAGTGCAGTGGCACGATCTTGGCTCATTGCAACCTCTGCCTGCTGGGTTCAAGCGATTCTCCTGCCTTAGCCTCCCAAGTAGCTGGGATTACAGGCATGCGCCACCACGCCCAGCTAATTTTTGTATTTTTAGTAGCGACGGGGTTTCACTATGTTGGCCAGGATGGTCTCGATCTCTTGACCTCGTGATCTGCCCACCTCGGCCTCCCAAAGTGCTGGGATTACAGGCGTGAGCACCACGCCAAGCCCATTTCACATTTCTAACAGGAAAAATGAGTGGTCCTGTTGGATATTATTAGATAGCTAACTCATGTACACAGACATATTCCTGACAGATGCAAGCTACATTCCTAACAAAGACATCACTATATCTATACAACCAGGAGCCTGAATATATTAAAAGGTCTGAATTTGAGACCAACCTGGGCAACATAGCAAGACCCCGTCTCTACTATTTTTTAAAAAAAGGTTGAATATGGCCGGGTGCAGTGGCTCATGCCTGTAATCCCAGCACTTTGGGAGGCCAAGGCAGGTGGATCACTAGGACAGGAGATCGAGACCATCCTGGCTAACACGGTGAAACCCTGTCCATCTCTACTAAAAAATATAAAAATTAGCCGGGCATGGTGGCAGGCGCCTGTAACCTGCGAGGCAGAGGTTGCAGTGAGCCGAGATTGTGCCACTACTTGCTCTGAGTCTTGGCAACAGAGCAAGACTCCGTCTTAAATACATAAATAACCCAGTGTCGGGCAGTTCTTTATAGCAGTATGAAAATGGGCTTATTAGTACAATGTTCTTGAATGGGTGTGTGTTTGTGTGTGTTACTTTTTTACTCCTCTGAGGGCCTCAACAAACAGCCTCTCCAAAAAACAGGCAGGTACGGAAATTTGTAGACAATGTCAGGTGGTCCTAGAACCACAAATTAAGATCCCCTGTCCCAAATTAAGCGCCCTATTTTAAACAGTGTATCTTTCTAGAATATTTTCTATGATCCAATTTACCCAAAGCTTTCTATGAGCAACTTCACCCGGTTGTGTATTGGATACTTCAACAAGGACTCAGAATTTGAAATCATTTTAGGTTTTAACAAAGTTGCAAAAACAGACAACAAGGTATGCCTGAGGAAAAAGAAAAAAAAGTTGCAAAATACCATAGTATGACCTTACTCTGGAAAAAGAAAGCAAAGTTGAAAATATGGGATAGTGTTTCCCTAGATTCTTTATCTAATAGAATCTCCAAAAGTTAACATCTTACATAGTATAATTATTGAAACTATTGACACAAATACTAATACGAATTAATAGACCTTACTCAAATTTTGTCAGTTGTCCCATTCATGTCCTTTTTTTCTTTTTTGAGACGGAGTCTCACTCTTGTCCCCCAGGCTGGAGTGCAGTGGTGTGATCTCTGCTCACTGCAACCTCCGCCTTCCAGGTTCAAGCGATTCTCCTGCTTCAGCCTCCCAGTAGCTGGGATTACAAGTGTGCGCCACCACGCCTGGCAAATTTTTGTATTTTTAGTAAAGACGGGGTTTCGCCATTTGGCCAGGCTGGTCTCGAACTCCTGACCTCAGGTGATCCACCCGCCTTGGTCTCCCAAAGTGCTGGGATTACAGGAGTGAATCACCGCGCCCGACCCCATATCCTTTTTCTATACCAGGAGCCAATTCCGGATTTCACATTACGTTCCTGCTCTGGCACCCAGGCTGGCCTCCAAGTCCTGGGCGGAGCGATCCTCCCGCCTAGCCTCCTGCTTAGCTGGGACTACAGGCGCGCGCCACCACTCCTGGCTGCTTGTTGCTTTAAAATGGTGAAACCCCGTCTCTACTAAAAATACAAAAATTAGCCGGGTGTGGTGGTGGGCGCCTGTAATCCCAGCTACTCTGGAGGCTGAGGCAGGATAATCCCTTGAACCCGGGAGGCGGAGGTTGCAGTGAGCGCAGATCGCGGCACTTCACTCCAGCCTGGGCAACAAGAGCGAAACTCCGTCAAAAAAAAAAAAAAAAAAAAAAAAAAATTATTTTAATCTACGCCCTGTTCTTGACGGATTTGTGTTCTCGGGCAAATTACCGAACGTCCCCGAGTCACTTTTCCGTCAAATAGACGTGATGCGATGAAGAACCAATAAAATTTGGAATGGCTTCGGAAACTTCGAAGGGAAGTGAATACATTTTTCTTTTGTTTTTTTCTATTTTTTTTTTTTTTCTTTGAGACAGTCTGGCTCTGTCGCCCAGGCTGGAGTGCAGTGGCGCAATCTCGGCCCACTTCAACTTCCGCCTTCTGGGTTTAAGCGATTCTCCTGCCTCAACCTGCCGAGTAGCTTGGATTATAGGCGTCAGCCACCACGCCCGGCTAATTATTGTATTTTTAGTAGAGACGGGGTTTCACCGCGTTGGCCAGGCTGGTCTTGAACTCCCGACTTTAAGTGATCCGCCCGCCTCGGCCTCCTAAAGTGTTGGCATTACAGGCGTGAGCCACCGCGCCCGGCCTGTGAATACATTTTTCGTATTGTTTGACGCTGGGCCATACAATTCACTTTTTCGTTGTCCAGATTAAAACCAAAACAAAACAATTAGGAGCGCGTTGCTGTCGAGGTGTTTTGTTCCAAGGTAGGACCCGTAGCTTCTCCACCGCCCCGCAGCTTGGAGTAGCGGCTTCTGATTGGACAATGCGCGTCCGCCACGACGCAGAAAGGCCGCCTCATTGGTCCGCGCAGTCGGGCTCCGGCGGCTTGTCTCTTTAGCGCTCAGGGCGCTGACCCACTGCTCTTCCTCTTAAGTGAGTGCTCCATTTCTTCCGACTCCCGGAGCTGCTGGCCCAAAGGGATCCGGAGCGAGCTTGGCCGGGTAACTGCATTGGGGTCCACTGGAAAGCAGCAGCGGCCGTGGACTACGGGAGGGAGTGGGGTTGGCGAGCTTGGGTAAAATTCCCTCTTTTCGCGCTGTCTCGACCCCCAAGGTCTCCGCGTCTCCCTCGTCCCCTTTGGTCCTCTGGCTCCACTTCCCTTGGGCTCTTCCAAGTTTCCCCCAAAAGCTCCACACACCCCTCCGCTTCCCTTCCAGGGGCCCCGCCTCCTCTGCTCTTGTCTTCACGGGGCCCGCCCTCGTCTTTTACCCGCAGCGGTCCCTCCCTCAGGAGCGCAACTCCTTCCCTCCTCTCCGCCGCCGGTGTGCCCCTCGCTTGGCCCATTCCTGGTACCTCCTTGTCCCTTAAGTTTGGTGTTGTCCCTTCCTGGCACCTCCACCTAATCTCTCCATGATCCCTGTCTCCTTTGCATCTGACTGCTGGAGTCCTCCGATTCTCCCGTTGACCCAGGCTGCTGGTTTAGCGGTTGTGCAGCGGCATTGTGCTGGGCGTTGGGGATGGAGATAGTGACTAGAGGTCCCTGCTGTCAAGAACTACTTGCCCCATAGGAGAGAGTCACTTTGTAAATGGGGTATGATAGGCCCGGTGATAAGTCTTTAAGGCAGCATAATGTAGGACTGCTTAGGGGAAGGAGTACTAGAAGGGTTCCTCCCCGCCAGCCGCGTTCTTGCTGAATTCTCAAGCAGGCCTCTGGGGGCTAAGCTGCATCTTTTCATCAGAATGCCCTTGGCTGCTTCTGATGCAGAAGCCTGGTCCTTTATTTTTTTAGTTTTTATTTTTGAGACAGAGTCTCGCTCCGTCTCCCATGCTGGAGTGCAGTGGCGTGATCTCGGCTCACTGCAACCTCCGCCTCCTGGGTTCAAGCGATTGTCGTGCCTCAGCCTCCTGAGTAGCTGGGAAAACAGACCCCCGCCACCACATCTGGCTATTTTTTTTTTTTTTTTTTAACCAGTAGAGACAACTTTACCATGTTAGCCAGGCTGGTCTCGAATTCCTGGTCTCAAGTGATCCTCCCGCCTTGGCCTCCCTAAGTGCTGGGATTACCGGCGCGATCCAGGCCATCATGGTCCTTTAAACCCTTGGGAGTTATTAAAATCTTTGTATGGGCTCTTCTTTTAACCTGTCAGAATAGGTAGGGTTTCAGAACCATTCATCCAAGCCCTCAGGGTGTTGTCTGAGAGGTTGAAGGCCGGTGACAGAGAGTGATTGCCTAGACAAATAGTGACTCAGCATTGTACTCTTGGTGCCTCTTTTTGAAGTTTTTCCTGGGGATAGTTACCCAATTTTTCAATTAGGCAGCAGTCTTAGCTGGTGGGAAAACTAAAAGCACAGATAAAACCACTACTCAGTAGATTCCTCCGAGCCAGTGCAGGTGGCTTGTACACTTACTCAGACGAGATTAATTTATACCTCAGGCTCTTGGAGTCAGGAATCTCTGGGGTCTGGTCCCAGCTCCACCATTCGCTGTTAAGCTTGGTGAAGATACTTCCTTTATCTGAGCTTCAGTTTCACCTTCTGTTAAAGAGGGTGGTAAACCCTCACACACAGGGTAACGGTAGGGATTTGTTAAGATTCTAGTTATGAAAATAATCACTTTTAGTGTGCTGTAAATTGTAGTATCTCAGCACAGGCGAGCCCCCTATGCTTCAGATTCATGTCTATCTGGCTCAAATCAGCGAAGAACCTGATATGCTTTCTTTTTCCAGGCACCATGACCACCCTTGATGATAAGTTGCTGGGGGAGAAACTGCAGTACTACTACAGCAGCAGTGAGGATGAGGACAGTGACCACGAGGACAAGGATCCAGGCAGAGGTGCCCCGGCCAGCAGTTCTGTTCCTGCAGAGGCTGAGCTGGCAGGCGAAGGCATCTCAGTTAACACAGGTACTGAGAAACGCTGGGCTCTGGGAACAGGCTTAAAAAAATGTACATTAAATACATATTAATTAGAAGTCTCCTGATCATTTTTAACTCTGGTCCCACTTTCAGAGATAACCTAGTCTTTTCATTATGTGTGCTTCTAGGCTTTTAGTGCACAATACAAATGTATCTGCATAGCAGCATGGTAATGAACACAGACTGGCCTAGATTTGAATCCTGCATCTCATGTTAATAGTTTGATATCTCATAAATCACAAGTATGAGTATATGGGTAGTACAAATTCCTAAAAATGGCATATTTACACTTGTACCTTTTAATATTGTCAAATTGCTATCAGTTGAGGTGGCAGTAATTTATAGTTTAATCAGCAATCTGTGTTTCTCCATATGTTTGTCCTGCTACGGTGTTATGAAACTCATTGATCTTTGTTATTGTAGTAATTCATTGTAGGTTTATTTCTGCCCCCGCCACCTTTTTTTTTTTTTTAAAGGCAAGTTCTCACCTTGTTCAGGCTGGAGTGCCTTGGTGCCATAATGGCTCACTGCAGCCTCAACCTCCTGGGCTCAAATGATCCTTCTGCCTCAGCTTCCATGAGGTTCCTTTCTTAAAAAGCTGGGACCACAGGCGCTTGCCACCGTGCCCAGCTAATTTATTTATTTATTTTTTGTAGAGATGGGGTCTCACTTTGTTGCCCAGGCTGGCCTCACACTGCTGACCTCAAGCAGTCATCCCGTCTCAGCCTCCCATAGGCATGAACCAATGCACCGGGCCCATATGTCTTTTTAAGAGGGAACTTAAACTTCTTTTCATAATTTTAAGAGAGATTTTTATATCCTTTGCTCATTTAAAAAATTACATGATTAGTCTTTTTTTCTTGGGGAGCTATAAAGGAAATTAATCTGTGATATGAGTTGTAAATATTTCAGTTTCTTGTTGTCTTTTGACTTTATGTTCTTTTCCTGAATGAAAAATTTTATTTTTATGTACTTAAAAGTATTTTATAGTTTTTTAATTTTGCTTTTTACTTAAAAGGCTTTTCTTCACCCTACTTTATAAAGGGCCTTACTTTGCTGTATAAAAAGGTTCTCCTGGCTGGACACAGTGGCTCACGCCTGTAATCCTAACACTTTGGGAGATCCAGGCAGGTGGATTGCCTGAGCTCACGAGTTCAAGACCAGCCTGGGCAACACAGTGAAACCCTGTCTCTACTAAAATACAAAAAATTAGCTGGGTGTGGCGGCATGCGCCTGTAGGCCCAGCTACTCAGGAGGCTGAGGTGGGAGAATTGCTTGAACCCTGGAGGCAGAGGTTGCAGTGAGCCAAGATCATGCCACTGTACTCCAGCCTGGGCAACAGAGTAAGACTCTGTCTCCAAAAAAAAAAAAAAAGAAAAGGTTCTTCTATACTTTTTTTCATTAGTATTTTTGTAATTTCATTTTTTACACTTAAATATTGATTCATGTGGAATTCACTTTGATGCAGGGTGCAGTAGGGCTCCAGTTTACTTTTTTTTAGATTGCTACTCAGTTGTTTCAGTACCGCTTAGTGAATAAGCCATCTTTATTATCTTGAGATGTCACTTTTATTATGTACTGAATTTATCTGTTTATGTTGGGTCTTTAGCTGTACTATGTAGTCTCTTCCATTGATTGGTCTTTTACTGGGCTGTGTCATACTGTTTTTAATTATTGTAATGTTATATTTTAGTATTTGGTAAGGCTAGACCCTCTTCAATTAACTTTTGCTTTATTTTTTCCAAAGGAAATTTAGGAGCCAGACACATATATGTGTTCATGTATTTTCATTGGGAATGCATTAAATATATAGATTAGTTTAGGGATAATTGGCACTTTTGTGATGTTGAGTATGTCTGTTCAGGAACATGGTATTGCATTTCCATTTATTCAAGTCTTTCAAGTATTTTTTGGGAGCATTTAAAAGTTGTCTTCATATAGATTTATTTTTTTTCTGCAGTAACAAAAGACTCCAAAGCTTTAGTGGCTTATGACAACAAAGGTTTATATCTCATTCATGTTACATGCAGCCTATAGGTCAATGTCAGCTCTGCTTATGCTTCATATGTTCTTTCATCCAGGAGCTAGGCTGAAGGAGTAACAGCCTCAATTTGGCTGTGTTCCTGTATTTGGGACACACCGTTTTCATGGTGAAGCATAGAGAGCAAGAGAGGAGCTGTTGGAAGCATGGAATGACGCATACACGTCATACTTTTTGTTTTGCTCAGACATGGCATACTTCATGTTTGCTCACAATCCTGTTGGCCAGCAAGTCACATAGTCAAGCCCAGCATCAATGGGCTGGGGATATATGTACTCATCCCACAGGAGGTACCATAAGTCACATAACAAGGGGCAAGGACATATAAGTCCTTCAGCAGCACAGGGCGTGGTGGGGGTTAAGGGTAGCTTGAATAACAGAACAGTAACACAACCTGCCACAATCTTGTTATAAAAAATTCAGAGGCCAGGTGCGGTGGCTCACACTCGTCATCCCAGCACTTTGGGAGGCTGAGACAGGTGAATCACCTGAGGTCAGGAGTTGGAGACCATCCTGGCCAACATGTTGAAACCCTGTCTGTACTAAAAACACTGGGCATGGTGGCGCATGCCTGTAGTTCCTGCTACTCGGGAAACTGAGGCAGGGGGCTCGCTTGAACCCAGGAGGCGTAGGTTGCAGTGAGCCGAGATCGTGCCATTGCACTCCAGCTGGGGCCACAGAGTGAGACTCCATCTCAAAAAAAAAAAAAAAAAAAAAAAAAAAAATTCAGATAATATAGAAGTACAGAAAAAAAATGTAAAAGATCTCTGTCACCAGCCCCTTAGATCCTACTACCTGGAGACAACCACTGTTCACAGTTTACATATCCTGCAAACTCTTTTTCTATGAACATACAAGTGTATACACAAACATGTATGCATGTCTATGTACATAAATTAGGTACATACAGTTCTTTTTTTATAGAAACTAGAGGATTATACTATGATATTCTACATTTTGCTTTTGTAATAACCTGATATATTTGGAATATCTTTAATGGCAGGAAACATAGAGCTGCTTTATTCTAAGAGTTGCTTTATTTTCCTTTCAGTAGGTAGATTATAATTTTTTAAACTCATCTCCTAATGTTGGGCATTAGCTTGGCCCTTGTTGCAGACTGTTGCAGGGCACATCATTGTGTATAGGCCACTCTGCCCTGTGGCAGAGTGCACAGAGTCCCTATGATAATTGTGCAATAGATGAAGCAAGCTTCAGGCAGATGTGAACTCCTACTTACAGATTTGAGGTGGTCCATAATTCCTTGCCCATTCTCCTTGGTCACATCCGTGTTCACCCTACTCAGGCCCAAAAGGTGTGATCAATGACTGGCGCCGCTTCAAGCAGTTGGAGACAGAGCAGAAGGAGGAGCAGTGTCGGGAGATGGAAAGGCTGATCAAGAAGCTGTCAATGACTTGCAGGTCCCATCTGGATGAAGAGGAGGAGCAACAGAAACAGAAAGACCTCCAGGAGAAGATCAGTGGGAAGGTAATTAGCAGTACCCAGGCTTTTCTTAGAGGCTGCTGTGGCTGCTAGAGGTGGGTGAGTGATTCAAGAGATGGAGGATGCTTGATTTGACCTCCAAGAAGTTGTGCAGTGCAGGAGAAATCATAGAGCCCTGTCAAAACTCAAACACACCCAGCTTTGAATCTCAGTTCTGCTACTAGTGACTGTGGGAAAGTCTCTTCCCTTCTGAATCTGGTGTTTCAATGGTTAAATGATGTCAGTATCCTCTCCGTACAGGGCTATGTGGGTAATATGCCCATCACAGTGTTTGGCCCATTGAAAGTGCTCAGTAAATTTTAGTTTCCCTTCTTTTATTGAGGTTTTATCTTGGGCCAGAAATAACCCTCTAGGGTGGTGGTATTATCCCCTTCTTGCAGATGATAGAAGCAATGCTTAGAGGGCATTAGAGGCTTGTTCAGGGCAATGCAACTGGTAAATTCTAGTAGGAGTTAGGGTTCTAACCCAGATATTCCTGTTTTTTCCATGATGTTGTTTCATCTGAAGCCTATTCATGAGAATTTATTCTAAGGAGGCATTATAATAAGCAAACAGACAGACACTGGAAGATATTTGGAAGTAGGTCCCTGATTTTTTTTTTTTTTTTTTTTTTTTTTTAATAGAGACAGGGTCTCTGTTGCCCAGGCTGGTCTAAGAACTCCTGAGCTCAAGTGACCCTTCCACGGTAGCCTCCCAAAATGCTAGGATTACGGGCGTGAGCCGTGGTGTCCGACCCCTGATGGCCTCTTATCCTATCAGTATTAAAAGGGATTCACTGTTTCCCTGGATGCCCTCTGACTGCGGATGAATGTCTGTGAGTGTCTGAGATCATTTAGTTATGGCCCAAAGCTAAAATACGACACAGGATCAGGGAGCAGATAAGAGGATTAAGCTGGGAATCATTCATCTTGACCAGGAGGCTGATTTTAGGACATGACACTTAGCCAAAGACTTCAGTAGGTCAGAAGAAGCCACTGTGGTAGACTGAGTTGAAGTGGAGGGCTATGAGATGGGAGGAACATTGGCAATAAGTAAAATAGTGAACTCAGAATGTTGCTGGTTATGATACAGTAACAACATGTGTTCTGATCTAGTGTGGTCTCTTAATCTATGCAACATTAGGCAGAGTTAGGATTTATGAGAGGAGCGGGGATGTCTTGCTGCACCCGGGCAGAGGGAAGATGCTTTCGTAGCTTGAGCTGTCTCTCGGGCATTGTGTGTTCTGCTCACAGCTGCTTCCTGATACCGAGGTGAGAGGCCAGAATGAGGCAACATCATATCATCACATGAATCAGTCTTGAGAGAGGCTGTTCCTGTCCTACTGATTTATCTGCAGTAGAACAGAACTGGAAACTATCTGGCAGAATTAGGGAAGTGGTTAAGCAAAGTGACACATTATGTATGATTTCATAAAAATATTTGGAAACATGAGGAAATACTTATAATCGTGCTAAGTCTCGAAAGCAGGTTATAGCTTAATTGGTACACCCACAGCTGCTGCTATAAAAGCAAAACTATTTTAGTATGACTGGTAATAAAAAGAATTTTTAGAGTCCATATGACTGTGTGTGTGTGTTTGGGGATGGTGTGGGGCAGGGGTTTTGAGAGTTCTTTCTAAAATTCTGTAATGTCTCGTTATCTTTAAAAAAAAAAACACGGTAGATAAAATATTGTCAAGACTGACAAAAAGTAAAAAGCTCATGAAGTGAGATTATATGATGCACCTATTTGGGTTGAGAGGCAATGTGATATTGTAGTTAAAAAGATGGGTTTAAAAAATCTAGTTTGAGTCCTGGTCTTATGCTTACTGGGTTAATTTGTTCAAATAATGTCAAGTTTTGGAACCTTGTTTGTAAAGTGGGGCTATTAAAAGCCCCTTCCCGATGGAGTTATGGAATTCAGTGAGATATAATGCATGTAGAGTACTTAGCATGGTGCCTCATATATTATCAGCATGTAGTACATGTTAACTGTTTTATTGTTTTATGCTTTTTTGGAGACAGGGTATCCCCCTGTCGCCCAGGTTGGAGTGCAGTGGTGTGATCTTGGCTCACTGCAGCCTCCGCCTCCCAGGTTCAAGTGATTCTTGTGCCTCAGCCTCCCAAGTAGCTGGGACCACAGGTGCACACCACCATGCCCAGCTAACTTTTTTTATTTTTTATTTTATTATTATTATTTTTTTAGGAGAGATGGGGTTTTGCCATGTTGGCCAGGCTGGTCTTGAACTCCTGACTTCAAGTGATCCACCCGTCTTGGCCTCCCAAAGTGCTAGGATTACATGCGTGAGCCACCACACCTGGCCCATATTAACTGTTATCACGAGTGTTCAGTTTTTATATTTATGCTCACTTGCTGGTCCTGCTGCAGATGACTCTGAAGGAGTTTGCCATGATGAATGAGGACCAAGATGATGAGGAGTTTCTGCAGCAGTACCGGAAGCAGCGAATGGAAGAGATGCGGCAGCAGCTTCACAAGGGGCCCCAATTCAAGCAGGTTTTTGAGATCTCCAGTGGAGAAGGGTTTTTAGACATGATTGATAAAGAACAGAAAAGCATTGTCATCATGGTTCATATTTATGAGGATGGCATTCCGGGGACTGAAGCCATGAATGGTTGCATGATCTGCCTTGCCGCAGAGTACCCAGCTGTCAAGTTCTGCAGGGTGAAGAGCTCAGTTATTGGTGCCAGCAGTCGGTTCACCAGGAATGCCCTTCCTGCCCTGCTGATCTATAAGGGGGGTGAATTGATCGGCAATTTTGTTCGTGTTACTGACCAGCTGGGGGATGATTTCTTTGCTGTGGACCTTGAAGCTTTTCTCCAGGAATTTGGATTACTCCCAGAAAAGGAAGTGTTGGTGCTCACATCTGTGCGTAACTCTGCCACCTGTCACAGTGAGGATAGCGACCTAGAAATAGATTGAACTGATAGTCTAGTTGCATAGATTTCTCATTGTTTGGGTTGGAATACATATGTCATTGTTTATTTTTGTTCCTTCTTTGTCTTCTGGCTTTTCAGCTGTTCTTTGTAGTCCCTTTTATTATGTGTAACATCAAGAAATTCTTAGATTAAATCAGAATGCTGAATAACCTTGTAGCCAGCAATAAGGTGACTTACAATTGTATAAACAGGAAGCCAGGCTTTTGAACTGTTTACTTAAGATTCTCTGGCAAGACATCTCTGTTATTGTTTCCAGTCAATATTTACAAAGCATTCTAAAGACAATGTCTCAGAGGTTTCTGCCAAGTCCAAGAGTATAATTCTGTAGGTAGTGTGTGTTATTTGCAGTGTAAATAGCGCATTTTCTTGATCAAATGATGGCAAATTATATTTACTTGTAATCAGTTCCATAGCTCTAGACGGTGGTTAGATTTTTTTTTTTCCCCCACTGGGGTCTTGTTTAAAGGTGTGAGTCACCGCACCCGGTCCTGAGGGGTGGCCTCTGCTGCTGGATTTGATGTTTTCCTCCAGCATTACTAAGTCTGGAACAGCAGGAAGGGTCGTTGCTTACTGACTTGGTGATGTTGGAAGACGAGTAGTTTATGGATTTAAACATTAAAGCTGGAGTGGGGCTGGAAATCTTTGTAAAGGAGGATCTTTCAATAAGATGCCCTGCTTGTCTTTGTCTCTTTTTTGTTTAACAAGGTAACTTTTTGTGTAACCTAGATTTTTTTTTAAACTTTTTGTTTTTTTTTGCATATTGGAAAAATAATTCATATTCAGTAGAGGAAAATTGACCAAAACAGAAGCAAAAATAAGAAATTTAAAATATCCTACTACCTACTACCTAGAATAAAACACTATTAATATTTTGGTCTATTTCCTGCCAAGGTGTTTTCTGTGTATACGTAGATATTTTGTTTGTTTTTAAACAAAACGATGGGATCATTCTGAACATACTGTTTTATAGTATGGTCAGCTAATAATATATCAGACCTTTTTTCATATTATTAAATATTCTGCAACTTTTTTTAATGTCTGTTAATATTCCATCATATAGATGTGATATAATTTGCTTGGTGGTTGTCTCTTAAAAAGATAGCAAACACTTTTTTTAAATTACAAAAGTGATGGATGTTCATTGTAGAAAAATATAATAAACACTGTTAAGACTTAAAAGCCATATAATTCCACCAACCAAAATTAATCCCTGTTGTCATATTTGTAGTCATTTTTATAGCCTTTTTTTCTATGTATTTATAATAACTATCATTTGAGTTTTTTTCCTTTTGCTTTTTTACTTTAAAAATACATATTCTAGGGTCGGGGAAATGTAATCTGGAATTAAATATTAGCCTTAAAATTCACAATTTTGATTTTCCTGGATTTTCAGGAATTGACTAACTAAAAGGGTCTTGAAAGTATTTGCTGTATTTAATCAGCAGAGTGCATTTTTTTTTTTTTTGACTAAGAAGGCTCATTGTAGTAGAAAGGGTGGAATGTGGAATGTATAGAAAATTATTAGAAACAGGGAATTATTAGTCTAGCTTATTTCCTTTCAGTCTTTTTTTCAATATTTTTAAAAACATTCAGTACTTATTGAATTTAGTTCTGTGCTCTTCCTTATTTAGTATTGTTTCATAAATACTTTGATGTTTCCAAAATTCTAAATAAATAATTTTCAGTGGCTTCATACTATTTCATCATTTGGATATACAATAATTTATTTAACCAGTCTCTCTATTTTTATTTATTTATTTTGTTTGTTTTCTTTGAGATGGAGACTCGCTCTATCACCCAGGCTGGAGTACAACAGGGTGATCTCGGCTCACTGCAACCTCCACCTCCTGGGTTCAAGCAGTTCTCCTGCCTCAGCCCCCTGAGTAGCTGGGACTACAGGCACATGCTGGGAACTGGCTAATTTTGGTATTTTTACTGGAGATGGGGTTTCACCATGTTGACCAGGCTGGTCTCTTAACTCCTGACCTCAGATGATCTGCCCGCCTCAGCCTCCCAAAGTACTGGGGTTACAGGTGTGAACACCCTGCATGGCCTAACCAATCTCTTTATATTGGATATTTAGATTCTCAGTGTTTGCTGAACACTTAATGCGTTTGTGTTTTGGGCTATATTTTGAATTATTCTCATAGATTTCTAGAAGAGGAATTACTGGGCAAATAGGGACACTTAAAAATAGCTTTTACAAACCATCTTCTGTTCTCGTTGAAAATGAGAATATATTATGCACTTATAGGGAACTTGACTTTGCTTTTCAAGAACAGAAGTTCTAAAATACAGTAGGGCTGGGTGTGGTGGTTCATGCCTATAATCCCAGCAGTTTGGGAGGCTGAGGCAGACATAGCGAGACCTCATCTCTACAAAAAATAGAAAAAATTAGCTGGGCATGGTGGTGTACCTGTAGTCCCAGCTACTTGGGAGGCTGAGTCAGGAGGATCTCTTGAGCTTGGGAGCTCAAGGCTGCAGTGAACCATGATTGCACTCCAACCTGGGCGACAGAGACCCTGTCTCAAAAAAAAAAAAAAATAAAGAAAGAAAGAAAGAAAGAAAAGTAAACAGACATGTAATGGTAATGGAGAAATCCTAGACCTTTTTTTTTGGAGATGGAGTCTCACTCTGTCGCCCAGGCTGGAGTGCAGTGGCGTGATCTCAGCTCACTGCAACCTCAGCCTCCCAGGTTCACGTCATTCTCCTGCCTCAGCCCTTTAAGTAGCTGGGACGACAGGCGCCCACCACCACGCCTGGCTAATTTTTTGTATTTTTAGTAGAAACGGGGTTTCACAGTGTTAGCCAGGATGGTCTCGATCTCCTGACCTCGTGATCCGCCCGCCTTGGCCTCCCAAAGTGCTGGGATTACAGGCTTGAGCTACCGCGCCCGGCCTTTTTTTTTTTTCTTTTTGGAGATAGAGTCTTGCTCTGTCGCCCAGGCTGGGAGGTGCAGTGGCACGATCTCGGCTCATTGTAACCTCTGCCTCCCAGGTTCAAGCGATTCCCCTGCCTCAGCCTTCTGAGTAGCTGGGATTACAGGTGTGCCACTACACGTGGCTAATTTTTGTATATATTTTTTTTAGTAGAGATGGGGTTTCACTATGTTGGCCAGGCTGGCTTCAAACTCCTGACCTCAAGTGATCTCCCCGCCTAGGCCTCCCACAGTGCTGGGATTACAGGCATGAGCCACCACACCCAGTCTTAATCAGTGAGTTTTATCATTTATTCATTTAGGTGGCTGGGGATGGGCCTAAGCCTGGGCCAGCAGCTGGGTCCATCGTGTCCAGCCCACTTGGCAGCCTGGCCACCCTTCTGCTGTGGCTTTTTAAAGGCACAACTGTCATAAAATGCTCCAGTTTCTGACTTCTCAGATTGTTTCCTTATTTTTGGCAATAATACACCCAGAGGTGATGTTGTATAGTAAGTCAGGGAGTATCTGATGTCAGCTTGGTGATGCTAAGTTTAATCACCTGGTTAAGGTGGTGAATGACAAATCTTCGTATTGTAAAATTATTTCCCCTTTGTTAGCAGAAAGAAATCTGTGTTGTGATACTTTGAGACTCTTCTTGCAATAACGTTTCACCTAATAGTTTTGGCATCCTTGCCTGAACCAAATTATTACATTGGGGTATGCATAAAGGTGATTTTCTTTATTTTCATTTCATTTCATTTTTAAGACACAGGGTTTCACTTTGTTGCCCAGGCTGGGGTGCAGTGGCGCAATCACAGCTCACTGGAACCTCAAGTTCCTGGGCTCAAGCGATCCTCCCACCTCAGCCTCCCAAAGTGCTGGGATTACAGGCGTGAGCTGCTGTGTTTGACCTAGCGTTTGCTTTTTAAAAATACATCGTTTTTGGTTCCACCTTTTTGAGCATATAAAACATTTACCCAGTTTAAAAGTCAGCAGAATATGAAGTTGTGTTCTCAGAGAAGCCTCACTCCTATCAATTCCCTCCACCCCAAGAATTTATTTTTGATTGTGAATGCTCATGGTTAAATTTCTTAGTGTCTCTGAGCTGTGATCTCCCAAGTGAGGATAATCATAGTAACTATCTCACGGGGTGACTGAAAGTGTTCAATGAGCTAAAGTTCTTAGCATGGTGAGGCAGCTAGCAAACATTCCTTAGATCCATAGATGTCATCAGTTTTTTTTTTTTTTTTGTAACTATCCTCTACAAAACCCTGATCCCACTTATTAAAAAAGGGCTTTAAGACCCCAGTTCCAGCCGGACGCAGTGGTTCATGCCTGTAATCCAGCACTTTGGGAGGCCGAGGTGGGCGGATCATGAGGTCAGGAGATCAAGACCATCCTGGCCAACACAGTGAAATCCCGTCTCTACTAAAAATACAAAAACAAAAATTAGCCGGGCCTAGTGGCGGGCACCTGTAGTCCCAGCTACTCGGGAGGCTGAGGCAGGAGAATGGCGTGAACCCGGGAGGTGGAGTTTGCAGTGAGCCGAGATTGCACCACTGCACTCCAGCCTGGGTGACAGAGCAAGTTTCCGTCTCAAAACAAAACAAAACAAAACACCCATTTCCCCCTTGTCAAGTCAAATAAATCCTATTTATCCTTGAAAACTCAGCTCAAACCTCACTCACATCCTCTCTGGATCCTTAGTAAGTCTTTGCTATCTCTTCAGAGAGAGGCAGTCATACTGTTACATGTCTTCTTACAGGTGATGGCGACATTGGTTAAAATGTTTGAGGGCTCAAAACCTGGGTCCATCCAATACTAGCCATGCCTCCATTTTCCCACCTGTACAAGGGGGATAACAGTAGTTGGGATAAGAGGTCAATGAGGCCGGGCACAGTGGCTCACGTCTGTAATCCCAGCACTTTGGGAGGCTGAGGCGAGCGGATCACCTGAGGTCAGGAGTTTCAGATTAGCCTGACCAACATGGTGAAACCCTGTCATTACTGAATACAAAAAATTAGCTGGTCGTGGTGGCTCACGCCTGTAATCCCAGCTACCTGGGGGAGCTGAGGCAAGAGAATCGCTTGAACCTGGGAGGCAGAGGTTGCAGTGAGCTGAGATTGCACCACTGCACTCCAGCCTGGGCAACAGTGAGATTCCATCTCAGAAAAAAGGAGGTCAATGGATTAATACTCGTTAATACACTTAGCACTTTGCATAACACATAGAAATGTCTCAATAAATTATCTGTTGTTGTCATCATGCTATTATTTTAATTCAATTTAATGAAGAATTTAAAGTTTTTCTGAAGTGTGAGATGGGAAATCCTGGTGACTTGAATAGCTCTGTCTCCCTTTCCTGTAGGGTAACTCCATCTTCAGCGTGTGTGGTAGCCAAAGTTGAACTGGATTTGTTTACAGACGAGACTATTAATTCCTTGGGGACAGGGACTGTGTCCTGTCATCTCTGATCTCTGATCTGAGCTGGCATCAGTTAATATATGCTCCTTCAGTGGGGAAAATCCCCAAGGCAACATGAGTAGGCTGGAATTCACCACAATAGGGCAGAAGGTCATCTCTTATATCATGTTTGCATAAATGTTATATATTTTTAATTAGACGTCTACTACCTATGCTCACTGAGAACCGGGTGACAAACAAGATCAAGTTAAATCCTCAGCCTTGCCAAAGAGTTTGTTACCTCCTGGTTGCTTTGTAGAAATGCGGCTCAAAAGTACGGCGGAAGCGAACTGAAAGTGGGGCTGAAAAAAACTACAGAAGGAGTCCCGCGTGGTCGCAGCTACGCCGGAGGCCGAGGTGGGTGAACACTGTTGGTGGGATTGTAAACTAGTTCAACCATTATGGAAAACAGTATGGCGATTCCTCAAGGACCTAGAACTAGATGTACCATATGACCCAGCCATCCCACTACTGGGTATATACCCAAAGGATTATAAATTATGCTACTACAAAGACACATGCACACGTATGTTTATTGCGGCACTATTCACAATAGCAAAGACTTGGAATCAACCCAAATGTCCATCAGTGACAGACTGGATTAAGAAAATGTGGCACATATACACCATGGAATACTATGCAGCCACAAAAAAGGATGAGTTTGCGTCCTTTGTAGAGACATGGATGCAGCTGGAAACCATCATTCTTAGCAAATTATCACAAGAAGAGAAAACCAAACACCGCATCTTCTCACTCATAGGTGGGAACTGAACAATGAGCTCACTTGGACTCGGGAAGGGGAACATCACACA
>NC_045447.1:15800261-15835322 GCF_002776525.5 Piliocolobus tephrosceles
AAAAAAAAAAAAAAAAAAAAAAAAAAAAAAAAAAAAAAGAAATGCGGTTTATAACTCAAAATGACCACGTGGTGGCAGCAGAGGAGAAGGAATGAATTGTTTTGTTCCCATTACCCACGCCGTGCTACAGACTGCAGAGTTGGGGCCTGAGGGAGATACCTAGCACCATATAAGAATAACGTTAGATAATTTGTTTTTGGGAATGAGAACAGGAAAGTGTTAAATACACGCACTTTAAATAATGAGTAACAAATCAAACAAAATGGTATTTGATGAAGACAGCATATATACACTTGACTTTCAGATCATGGTCAACTAAGGGGGAGAAAAAAAGAGAAGAGAACAGGAAGTGAGGGGGCACCCACCAGTTCTAAGATGCTGCAAGATGGGTGACTCGAGGAGACATAGCTTCTTAGTTAAGGGTACAATCTTTATTTCAAATCCCAATCCCACCATTTGTTTCCAGTGACTTAATCCCTCTGTCCCCTAGACCTGTCATAGTGCGAGTAAGCAAGAACTTTGTTTTTCCATTTTTTTGTTTGTTTTTTGAAACAGGGTCTTGCTCTGTTGCCAAGACTGGAATGCAGTGGTGCAGCCATAGATCACTGCAGCCTCAAATTCCTGGACTAAAGCAATCCTCCCACCTTGGCCTGCCAAAGTACTGGGATTACAGGTGAGAGCCACCATGCCCAGCTTCTAAGCAGTTTATATTTTTTTCTTAGATAATTCTTACCACTCCAGAGCTGTATTATTATCTTCGTTTTTTAGTTAAATGATTTGCCCAAGGTCATCTGGTTAGCACATAGTAAAGTCAGAACTTAAACCTAGGAACTCAGAGCTCAGAACTCAGAATCTTACCACTGTCTGGGCAGCCTTACCCATGAACAGGCAATAATAATGTTTATCCAAAAAGGCTCTTGGAAAGAGATGAAAGGTGCCTGCCCCATAGTTTGTGTTATGGACTGAACTGTCCCCCATCTAGCACAAATTCCCAAATCCCCCAAGTGACTATATTTGGAGATAGGGCTACTGAAGGAGATAACTAAGGTTAAATGAATCATAAGCATGGGACCTAATCCAGTAAGACCACTGTCTTTATAAGAAGAGACACCAGAGCTCCCTTGCTCTCTGCATGTGCACAGAGCAGATACATGCTAGGATGCAGCTAGAAGGCAGCTGTCTACAAGCTAGGAAGAGAGCCCTCACCAGAAATCAACCCTTATGGCACCATGGTGTTGGTGGACCTCCAGCCTCGAGAACTGTGACAAGATATATTTCTATCATTACTCAGTTTGTGGTATTTTTTTAGGGCAGCTGAGCAGACTACTACAGTTGGTGATCAGGAAATGCAGCTTTTACAGTCTGTGACTTTGTCTTTGATGTAGCTCTCCCTCTACTCTGAAGGCCTCAGTTCCTTGTCGTCATCTAGGTGCACCAAACAGTTCTCTACCTGCCTGGAAGCACCTCCAGCCCATCCAGTCTTTCCTTGTCCCATTTCCTTTTTTAAAAACAATTTTGGCCATGTGCGGTGGCTCATGCCTGTAATCCCAGCATTTTGGGAGACCGAGGCCGGTGGATCACCTGAGGTCAGGAGTTTGAGATCAGCCTGACCAACATGGTGAAACTCTGTCTCTACTAAAAATATAAAAAATTTAACTTGGCGTGGTGGCGGGTACCTGTAATCCCAGCTACTTGGGAGGCTGAGGCAGGAGAATCACTTGAACCTGGGAGGTGGAGGTTGCAGTAAGCCAAGATCACACCATTGCACTCCAGCCTGGGCAACAAGAGTGAAATTCTGACTCAACAACAACAACAACAAAAAACTTTTCCCATGAGCATGTCACATGATTCTGATGCATGATGAGTGGATCTGGAATCAGAATCGGGGGAGGGGAGGGCTTTTGCTATCCCTCATTTCTGCCCAGAGACAGATCTGTGCTCAAATATTAGTTCCACTGCTTTTTAGCTTGGAGCCTTGGGCAAGTTACCTCATTGAGTCACAATTTTCTCATCTGTAAAATGGAGACAATAATGTGTGCCACAATGGATTGTTATGAGTATTGAATGGTACAAGGAATATAAAGCCACTGGCACCACATCTGGCCTATGCTGAGTTAACTTCCTACCATGTCATTGTAGTTTCCAAGGTCTATGCTTACGTGATTTCATGATGTGTGTGGGGATGGTCTTGGACATGGTTTCTCCACCTGCCAATTGTGGTCCTTGGAGAGAAAATGAGGTGGGTGGTGGTGTCTGTGTGGGTGAGGTCAAGCTCTTTGCCAAACAGAGGGTGATTTGATTTGTTTTACTCATATCATCCTTCCAGTAACCAATGCCTTTCCAGTTTCGATTTTCCTTCCCCCCAGAGATGAGCTGAAAATGTTCCAGTGTAGACTGAATCTGTGTGTGGGGGGGGGGGGGGGGGGGGGGGGGTTTCAATGACAGCCTCCAAAGAAGGCAACCAGGAGAGGAAACAGTATCTATAGTGAGGACATGGATGTGATAATGAGATTGAAAAAAGGGGAGCTGGGACTCTTATTCCAGGAGTTCCCAGGCCAGTGAAAAAACCTGACTTTTACGCTCAAAGACTCCTTGGTAGATTGGTCTAGTCTTGAGGGCAGAGACATACTCACTCCCCAAAAGCAAACAGAGAAAGCAAGTATATGTTGATGGATCAGTCAGCCCCCAGGATATTGAAAGGGCTAGCCAGACTGCATCAGTGAAAAAGGCAAAATCAGAAATAGTTATGGGAGCTGCATCAGTTTGCTATTACTGTGTAACAACCATCTCAATATTCAGTGGTTTAAAACATGACTCATTCATTATCACTCATGTGTCAATGGGACATCTGGGGCTTGGCTGATCTTGGCTGGGCTTGCTCTTACATCTGCAGGTCAGCTGAGGGCTCTGCTTAGGTCACCTTCGCTACAGCAGCCCCGCCCCAGGTGCCTCTCTTCCTCGTCTTGGGACCAGGGGACTGGGTGGACATGTCCTTCTCATGGCAATTCGGGAAACACAAGCGAACAAGCCCAATATCACAGATACTTTTTTTTTTTTTTGAGATGGAGTCTCACTCTGTTGCCCAGGCTGGAGTGTAGCAGTGCAATCTCAGCTCACTGCAGCCTCCACCTCCTGAGCTCAAGTGATTCTCCTGCCTCAGCCTCCCGAGTAGCTGGGATCACAGGCGTGTGCTACCATGCCTGGCTAATTTTTGTATTTTTAGTAGAGACAGGGTTTCACCATGTTGGCCAGGCTGGTCTTGAACTTCTGACCTCAGGTGATCTGCCTGCCTTGGCCTCCTAAAATGTTGGGATTACAGGCGTGAGCCACCACACCCAGCCAATATCACAGATACTTTTCAAGTTTTACTAAAGTCATGCTTCCTAATATCCACACCTAGCCAATATCACAGATACTTTTCAAGTTTTACTAAAGTTATGCTTCCTAATATCCACACCTAGCCAATATCACAGATACTTTTCAAGTTTTACTAAAGTCATGCTTCCTAATATCCTACTGGCTAAAGCGAGTTGCATGGCTGAGCCCCCAGTCATGGTTGGAGGGCAAAGTTATGTGGCCAAAGATATGATGGCATCAGGAATGGGTGAGGAACCAGGGCAAATGATGTAACCTACCACACTCTGTGAGTTTTCCTTAACTATCCCCTCCTTTCCAACCCAAGTCATTGCTTCCTCTATAGCAGTGGTCCCCAACTTTTTGGCACTAGGGAAGACAATTTTTCCACGGACAGAGGTGGTGGATGGTTTCGGGATGAAACTGTTCCACCTCAGATCATCAGGCATTAGATTCTTGTAAGGAGCTTGCAGCCTAGATCCTTCACATGTGCAGTTCACAATAGGGTTTGCATGCCTATAAGAATCGAATGCTGCCACTGAGCTGACAGGAGCTCAGGTGGCAGTGCTCACTTGCCCGCCGCTTACCTCCTGCTGCGCGGTCTGGCTACTAAGAGGCCATGCACTGGTACCTGTCTGTGGCCTGCGGCTTGGAGACCCCTGCTCCACAGCATATTGTATCTCTCTCCTGGCTTTGATCATGACGTGTGCGCTTGTATTGCATGTGAAGGCAAGGACTTTATTTATAGTCTTGGTGCCTAGTATGGGGGCTGGCACCAGTAAATCATAGTAGATAAGTGAGAGAGCAGAGAACAAAAAGGGAAGGAAGTAGGAACATATATGACAAGAAAGGAGAAAACAGGACAGGCATGTAAAGGTAAAGGATGTGGAGGAAGCAGGACAGAAGAGTTGTGGATAGAGTGAGTTAGAGGAAGCATCAATGATTCAGAATGAGCTGAACTGCTTGCTTTGTCAGCTTCTTGGGCTATTGATCCATTTCTAGGATTTTATTTTATTTTATTATTTGAGATGGAGTTTCACTCTTGTCACCCAGACTAGAGTGCAATGGAGCCATCTCGGCTCACTGCAACCTCTGCTTCCTGGGTTCAAGCGATTCTCCTGCCTCAGCCTCCCCAGTGAGTAGCTGGGATTACAGGTGCGCACCACCATGCCCAGCTAATTTTTATATTTTTAGTAGAGTTGGGTTTTCGCCCTGTTGGCCAGGCTGGTCTCGAACTCCTAACCTCAGGTGACCCATCCGCCTTGGCCTCCCAAAGTGCTGGGATTACAGGCATGAGCCACTGCACCCAGCCCATTTCTAGTATTTTAAAGCAGTCATTTCTACATCAAGAAAAAGTCTTTATGTTTTTATTTTGCATCCCTAATGGCTGCATTTTCCCTGTGGTAGCCCTCGCATTGAAAGCAGGTTTAGGTTCTAGAAATTTTCTTTGTACCCTTAGGAGTAATCAATTTACCATTTGTGATCTGAGCTTTCTTTACTACTAAAATCGCTCCAATTGCTATACCTTTGAAATGAAGGCTGCCTTACTTTACAGTGCACAAAGATTACATTACAAGTGAGGCTGTAGAGGCAGACTCTGAAATTCTTTTCTTGCAATGCAATTATTTATTTTTCCTGGAGGAGGTGGTTCACTACACATTATTTTGAATAAACTGAAGGGTTGAAAATATCGGTGCTGGGAGGGTGAGATGAATTGATTCTGAAATGGCCAGAAGTCACTTGAGGACAAACTCAGGAAATGTAGCAGGTAAGAAGAGGTAGATTTCCTCTTGTGGCTCAAAGGCCTTGCAAAGAGGGGCTGCAAAAATCCCTTGAGCTGAAGCAGCCTCACTGGAATAAGCCTCACTGGAATAAGCAGCCCCTTGAAATAAGTTCCAAGGGGACTGCTGGGAAGGGAGTCCGTCATTTGGATATACTTGTTTTATTTAAGGTGTTAAAAATCGGTCTCTTTATATTTCATGTGAAAAAGATCCAGGGAAAACTGCTTCAGTGGATTTATGAAATCTTTTTTTTTTTTTTTTTTTTTTTTGAGATGGAGTCTCTCTCTGTTGCCCAGGCTGGATTGCAGTGGCATGATCTCGGCTCACCGCAACCTCTGCCTCCTGGGTTCAAGCGGTTCTTCTTCCTCAGCCTCCTGAGTAGCTGGGACTACAGGTATGCACCACCACGCCCGGCTAATTTTTGTATTTTTACTAGAGACGGGGTTTCACCATATTGGCCAGGCTGGTCTCCAACTCCTGACTTCATGATCTGCCCACCTTGGCCTCCCAAAGTGCTGGGATTACAGGCATGAGCCACCGCGCCCAGCCTTATGGTCTCTCTGGGGACAGGGAAAGGATGGATTCCTCATCTTGTCTCCAGGTCACTTCATCTTCTAGGGCTAGCCAAAGTAAAACAAGAGGTCAGGTCTGGTTGGGGTGGGGTGGGGTGGAACGGTGGTCCAGGGAGTCATATGCCTGGAGACTGGGCTATTGCCGCTTCCACCATTCCCTTCTCCTCATTGTCCCTGGGTTGTCTGGTGGTATATTAAGCATCTAACCCAGTGCCTGGCACAGAGCAAGTGATCAATACATATTAATTAACTTGACTTGAGCGATGATTTATGGTGTGGAGGAGACTGTGTGATGCCGAGGACAGGAGAATTATAACTTAAATTGGCTGGCGGAAGGAACAAGGACAGGTCTCCTCACTTCTTTGAGAATCAGTTTCCTGATATCCAAAATAGGGTTTTGGCACTGGTGATTGTGAGACCTGGAAGAGCTTGTGCTTCTGGTCATGGTGATTCTGTAGAAGGCACTGACCATGCTGAGGCAGAAGTAGCTTGCTGGTGGTCAGAGTCCAGGGGCAGAAGCTACCCCATTGGCAGTGGGGACCAGTGAGAGTTCGCTGCCCCTTCAGTGATGCGGCCTGTTCTTTGGGCTGACATCTGAGCAGGATGACTGGGGCAGGGCTGGTGGCCTGGGAGACAGGAGCACTAACAACCCGCGACTCTGCTGTACCCCTTTCCCTTTCCTGATGCAGATGACTCACCTGGAAGGAGATCATGAGACACAAGGCCACAGCATGTCTCAGACATGTTCTCTGTGCTAGCTTCAAGGGACCTAGAGATGCCTCGGGCAAGGTCCCTGATGATTAGCAGCTGACTCCAAGCCATAGGGCAGGGCTGGTGGCGCCGGTGTTTCCAGGCACAAGTGAATGTGCATCATGGCCAGTGTGTTTTTGAAGCTTTAGAGAAGGCAGAGGGGAGGAAGTAGATCATGGGGGCAGGGACAAGTTATTGACAGAACAGCAAGGATCTGGCATCACAGCACAAACAAATAACTTGGGCGTGGGAGGGAGGAAGGGAGGCCGGGAAAGGACGGTCTCCGTGTCATGGCAGGGCCAGGCTTTGGGGCACTGGCAGGTTGAACAAGGAAGCCTGAAGGTTGCCACTGACTCTGTGTGATCTTGAGCAGGTCCCTTAACCACTCTGGGCCTCAGTTTCCCCATTTATAAAGGGAAGGTGTTGGGTTAGATCAGAGACCTTTCAAAGTGGGGGTGAGAAGAAGCATTGAAGGCAGATTCTGGGCCTTCTTTGACCCTCCCTCTTCTACACTGCATGGCTTCTCCCCCAACCTGTTTTATATATTGTTTTTCTATGTAAATAATGTGGTTTTTTTGGTGGTGGTGTTTTCTGTTTGTTTTGTTATGGATTTTTTTTTTTTTTTTTTTTGGTTAAAGCTACCAGTCTAAAGACCTTTAAGGTCCCTTTTGATCTAAACAGCATAGTGCAGCAGCTCTGGGACTGGGCAGTGGCAGCTCACCTGTGTGATCTGGAAGGGGCTATTGCTAACCTGGCTCTAGGACCACTGTAGCTCTCTCTCCTTCTCTCCAGAGCACGGGAAAGGGGGTAGGAGTGGAGTTGTGACTGGGGACTGGGAAATGGGTGCAGATTTCTTAGAGAAACATAGGCCTAAAAGCTCCCTCACAAACCTGTTTGGTAAAAACCTGGGCACCATGAGGCCCTTTCAGACCCCAGAATGTGTCTTTACTTGAGGCAGTGAACCTGCCCTGGTCTGAGACTTCTTCCTGCAAGTACTTCCTCTGAGGCACCAAAACCTGGGGCGTGGATTCTATGGGGCCCAGTAAAACACACCTGCATGACCTATGTGGCATAAGGGCTTGTTCTGGCTCTGACACTGACTAGGTTGCCAGCTTTGAGCCTCAGTTTCCTCATCTTAAAGTGGTAATAAGAATATCCATGCTTTTTGTGGGTAAAAATAAGTGAACTGCTGGCATACAATAAAGACTTATCCAATGCCTGTTCCAGCTGCCCCAACACCTGTGCCTCCTCCTTCTCAGCTTTGCTTTGTTTGTTCATGACCATGCATGTCCACAACGTGCTCCTTCTACAGAATGCCAGGTGTGGCAGAACAGGTGCCATGATAGCAAATAAGGGAAAGAACAAAGAATAAGAACGGACTTCTTCTAAATGCACGTTAGTAGGAACATAGAGTCATTTATTCATCTCAGATGTGCAGTGGGCCTCCTGTGTGCCACACTGAGCTCATTAGGAGGGGCCGGCCCTTCACACTGGAATAGTGTGTGAATTTCTCTATTGCAGTCCCAGTTGAGAAGCCAATCTGTTTGAGAACACATGGACTGAAGAGAAAGTGCTCATTCATACAAGGCACGTTCCACGGATGTCACACTCTCCTGGATTGCCCTTGGTCTGTAGGAAATGGTGGAATGCATTCTAACTGCCTAAGAGTGATCATTAGAAAAGCATGATGTGGCAGAAGGGGTCCAAGCTTTGCCTGCTAAGAATTGTATGAATTTGAGAAAGTCACTTCTTCTTTTCTTTCTTCTTCTTCTTTTTTTTTTTTTTTTTGAGATGGAGTCTTGCTCTGTCGCCCAGGCTGTGGAGCTCAGTGGCACAATCTTGGCTCCCTTCAACCTTCATCTTTTGGGTTTAAGTGATTCTCTTGCCTCAGTCTCCCGAGTAGATGGGATTACAGTTGCATGCCACCACGCTTGGCTAATTTTGGTATTTTTAGTAGAGACAGGGTTTCACCATGTTGGCCAGGCTGATCTCGAACTCCCGACCTCAGGTGATCCACCGCCTCAGCTTCTCAAAGTGCTGGGATTACAGGCGTGAGCTACTGCACCTGGCTGGAAAGTCACTGCTTATCTCTAAGCCCAAAGACAAATTTTCTTGTATGTAAAACAGGATCATAATATCTATATCCTGGGTGGCTGTGGGAATAAAATGAGATCAGGCAAGGATCTGCTTCCAGGCAAGTGCTCAGAAAATGATGGCTGTTATGATTTTTGAGCATAGCAGAGGACAGAGGGTTATGTTCAACAGTTGCCAGTGTGGGTGATGTGGTCTGTCCTCGGTGGGGTCCTGCCCTCAGGAGTCACTAGCTGAGATCCTTCGCCCAATGAGAAGGGCTCGGACTGCCCCTGTACATCGCGATTCTGGAGGCTGTAGATGACGGGGTTCAGCATGGGGTGACTACAGTGTACATGACAGTGGCCACACGGCCCTGCTCTGCCTCATATCGGGATGTGGGCTGGAAGTAGACTGCAATGACTGTCCCATAGAAGAGGCTCACCACAGCCAGGTGGGAGCCACAGGTGGACATAGCCCAGAGCCTCCCAGAGGCTGAGGGCAGCTGCAGCACAGCAGCTGCAATGGCCCTATAGGAGGTGAGGATGAGCAGGAAGGGAGTGACCACCACCGTGGTGCCCTCGGTGAAGATAAGCAGCTGGATGTGGCGGGTATCGGAGCACAAGAGCCTTAAGAGAGGCTGGTGGTCACAGAAGAAGTGGGGCACTTGGTGGGAAGCACTGAAGGACAAGCGAGCCATGAGCAGGATATGCAGGAGGGAGTGGACGTGGGACACCAGCCATGCCATCCCCACCAGAGCTGTGCACACGGCCCAGGACATCCTCGTGGCATAGTGGAGGGGGTGCTGGATGGCCACGTAGCAGTCATAGGTCATGGCGGCCAGGAGACAGCTATCAGTTACCCCCAGGGCAAAGAAGAAGTACATTTGGGTCAGGCAGCCAGCCAGCGAGATGGAGCGGTCATGGGCCAACAAGTTGGCCAACATCTTGGGCACAGTGATGGAGGTGAAGCAGAGGTCAGCGAAGGACAGGTGGGCCAGCAGGAAGTACATGGGTGCATGAAGGGCTGGACTGACCCGGATGGCAGCCACAATGAGTCCATTACGCAGGAGGCCGACCACATACAAGAGCAAGAACAGCACAAGGAGAGGCCGCTGCTGTCCAGGACTTGTTGTCAGTCCCAATAAAATGAATGGGGTTCCCTCTGAAGACTCATTGGCAGCCTCCATGGCAGGCTGGTTATTCACCTGGAACCTCAAGGGCTTCTTTGTATTGATGGGTCACCCCCCTGATGTCTAAGGGAAAAGGTGAGGGGATAAATTGTGCAAGGCTTCCTGGCCATGGGAAAAAATCAAGAGTTTAGAGTCAGGTAGCCCTGGTCCTTACACACAGGTGTGACTGTGGGCAAGTCATTTCACCTCCCTGAAACTTCTTTCTTTCTGGGCCTTAGACTTTCAATCTGCGAAATAAGAGAATCGAAGTAACTCATCTTCAAGGTCACGTCCAACTTTGATAGTTTGTGATTTAAGCAAAAATAGAACAAAAGATATTGCACAAGATTTAGATCAGGGAAGGAGGAAAATATGAAAGAAAAGATGAAACTGAGAGAGGTTCGACACAGAAAGATCTGACCAATGGACATTTATTTTGGAAAAGAAAGAACGAAACCAAACCAAGATGGAGGAGAGAAACATAAGAAAGAAACTCTAGAAAAAAAAAATCTGAAGAGCACATATGTTTACATTGAAATGAATATGAACCCACAACACCTAGACACAAATAGTGGAATTTTAGAACACTGGTAATGAAGAGGAGAATCTAGTACTTCCTAAGGGCATGGGGTACAATGAACTGATGATATCCATATAATTAGATTGCCATCGAGTGTTTCAATTCAACAGTAGATTATAGAACACAGTTTAACAATCTTCAAATTCTGAGAAAAAAATATTTTGAACTTGGAATTCTCCACTAAGCAAAAATACTACTCAAGTGTGAGTAAAGAATACAGATATTTTCAGACTTAAAACACAAAACAGGGCTGGGCGTGGTGGCTCACACCTGTAATCCCAGCGCTTTGGGAGGCTAAGGCAGGCAGATCACCTGAGGTCAGGAGTTCGAGACCAGCCTGGCCAATGTGGTGAAACCCCGTCTCTACTAAAACAACAACAACAACAACAACAACAAAAAACACACAAAAATTAGCCAGGTGTGGTGTCACGCACTTGTAATCCCATCTACTGAGGCAGGAGAATATCTTGAACCCTGCTGAGGCAGGAGAATATCTTGAACCCGGGAGGCGGAGGTTGCAGTGAACTGAGATTGTGCCACTGCACTCCAGCCTGGGTGACAGAGCGAGACTCCATCACACACACACACACACACACACACACAAAAGCAAGACAATTTGAATGACTCCTCATATCCCTGAAACTTTCCCCATGAAATCAAACACTTTCCAAGCAAGCACCAGGCAGATGCACATCACAGTGTGAGAAACTCATGTGGACAGATGGACACATCTGCCCAGGCATAGCAACTTGACTTTTAAGGACGGAGGCAACTTGTTTTCAGTGTCTCAGTTTTTTTCCTGTCTGAACTTCATTGCAGAAATCGGGCAATTCTCTAAGAAGGGAATTGAAGTAACTGAGGAATTTTAGGGCACAGTTTTGTGGAAGACTATATTGAAACCACCGTTACAGGGAAATGATCTTTTAATTTATTTCCACATCTTTCTCTATTAAAAAACCATCAAATGAAGGACCTCCCTACCCTATTGTATTCCTTTTTTTTTTCTCCATTGGTTAAGAAGAATCTCTGGTGTTGGCTTTCTCTAAAGCATCTTTTCTTAAGCCCCTAATTCTTTCTCACTTTCCGAGAGAGGAAGAGGATCAGGATGATTGGGCAGGATGGAAGGGGAAGTCTATTTATAGAATTGCTTTTGGGAAGTGGACCTGCTCTGACCCGTGTCTAAATTGGTCCCAATAAACGTTCAAATATACAAAGGTGTTTGTAGAAACATTCAAATGTAGTTGCAAACACACATGCAGGCATGCAGACGTGCATCCTCAAGCTGGTCTCTGCAAATACATAGGCACAATCAGTCATGTACAGAAATGTGGAGCCAGCACATGCATTCACAGCAAAGTAGGCAGACAACCATTACCTCAGGATTCAAAGGCCAAGATCATTGTACACCTGCACACATGGCCAAATGCAATCACAAAATGGCACTAAGGCCAGAGGGTGACAATCATTCACA
Organism: Piliocolobus tephrosceles; assembly: GCF_002776525.5. Taxonomy (NCBI): domain Eukaryota; kingdom Metazoa; phylum Chordata; class Mammalia; order Primates; family Cercopithecidae; genus Piliocolobus; species Piliocolobus tephrosceles. The sequence goes on from NC_045447.1 coordinate 15,812,011, forward strand.
TACTCCTGTTGATGGAGACATAGCGCCATGCACAGCTGCTGTGACCCATCAAGCACATTCGAGTTCTCACTGACTGCCTACTGTGTGTGAGCACTCTACCCCATGCCCATCCATGCATGCCCAGGCACACCCAATCCCCTCATTGATCATACAGTCACATCTTTGCACATAGCTTCACAGCTTCACATACACGGCTGCACTCACATAGGCTCATGGTGGATCACGGCAGAGATGTGCCACGCTAAAGGGGCATATGCACATACACACTGCCTCCTACCCCCTACGATGAAACCATTGTGCAGTGATGGTACTATACAATCACAGCCTTGCAAACAACACATACTCTCATACTCACACATATGACTTGTGCAGACAGTCACACACAGGAAGACAGATCTGCACACTCTGCAGCCTGGACCCTTGTCCCCAAGTGTACCCTCTGGGTTCTGCACATCACAGGAAGGAACAGCTGCAGGGCCCAGGAGTGGCTTGACACTGGAGGGTCTGAGGAAGGAATGATTGGCCATGCTTATGGGGTTTAGAGCCCTGGGAGCACCTTAGCTTTTCCCCAGAGGCAACAACCTCTTCTCGTGGCCTTCATCCCTGGGGAACAAGGCAGCTTGACTGTGGGGCTTGTTATCCTTCCTTTCTAGGGACCAGTTTGATGGAGGAGGAGGTGATTGGTGCCACCTCTAACTCAGGGGACGTTCAGGAGCCCTGTGTACTGCAAAGCTGCTGCTCCTCAGCCCCTGTCTTGTGAAGATGAGAGAGAAGGGTCAAGTTGACCTCTCAGCCCCAAGTAGAGTGACCTGGGGATCCCATGTTTACAGCTGTAGCTTCTGGAGCCAACCCTCCTCTCACCTCACCTGTCACTGTCACCTCTTGGTGGCTTCTTGTAGGATGTGTGGAGTGTGGGAGGAATTGTGCCCCTGGCGACTGTGGCAATCACAACTACTATCAACGATCTCAATTTGTAGAGCTGTGTTTGTGAGAGCGATTGTGTCTCTGTGCAACTCAATTTGTCCATGAGCTCGGATGTGTGTCCCAGTGTGCAGCTGCATCTGTGTCTGTGTGGGTGCCAGACCTATGAGAGTGTTTCTTTAACAAGGAATATTTTTTTAAAAAAATTTTTACTTTAAGTTCTGGGATACATGTGCAGAACGTGCAGGTTTGTTATGTAGGTGTATATGTGCCATGGTGGTTTGCTGCACCTATCAACCTGTGATCTACATTAGGTATTTCTCCTAATGTTATCCTTCCCCTACCCCACCACTCCCAACAGGCCCCAGTGTGTGATGTTTCCCTCCCTGTATCCATGTGTTCTCATTGTTCAACTCCCACTTATGAGTGAGAACATGCGGTGTTTAGTTTTCTGTTCCTGTGGTAGTTTGCTGAGAATGATGGCTTCCAACTTCATCCATGTCCCTGCATGGGATATGAACTCACTCTATTTTATGGCTGCATAGTATTCCATGGTGTATATGTGCCACATTTTCTTTATCCAGTCTATCATTGATGGGCATTTGGGTTCGTTCCAAGTCTTTGTTATTGTAAATAGTGCTGCAATAAACATACTTTTGCATGTGTCTGTATAGTAGGATGATTTATAATCCTTTGGGTATATACCCAGTAATGGGATTGCTGGGTCAAATGGTATTTCTGGTTAGATCCTTGAAGAATTGCCACACTGACTTCCACAATGGTTGAATTAATTTACATTCCCTCCAACAGTGTAAAAGTGGTCCTATTTCTCCACATCCTCGCCAGCATCTGTTGTTCCCTGACTTTTTTTTTTTTTGAAATGGAGTCTTGCTCTGTCACCCAGGCTGGAATGCAGTGGCACGATCTTGGCTCACTGCAATCTCCACCTCCCGGGCTCAAGCAATTCTCTGCCTCAGCTCCCAAGTAGCTGGGATTACAGGGCCTCACCACCATGCCTGGCTAATTTTTGTATTTTTAGTAGAGATGGGGTTTTACCATCTTGGCCAGGCTGGTCTTGAACTCCTGGCCATGTGATCCACCCACCTTGGCCTCCCAAAGTGCAGGGATTACAGGCGTAAGCCACCACGCCCAGCTGTTTCCTGACTTTTTAATGATAGCCATTCTAACTGGTGTGAGATGGTATCTCTTTGTGGTTTTAATTTGCATTTCTGTAATGACCAGTGATAATGAGCATTTTTTCATATGTTTGTTGGGTGCATAAATTTCTTCTTTTGAGAAGTGTCTGTTAATATCCATTGCCCACTTTTTGATGGGGTTCTTTGTTTTTTTCTTGTAAATTTGTTTAAGTTCCTTGTAGATTCTGGATATTAGCCCTTTGTCAGATGGGTAGATTGCAAAAATTTTCTCCCATTCTGTAGGCTGCCTGTTCACTCTGATGATAGTTTCTTTTACTGTGCAGAAGCTCTTTAGTTTGATTAGGTCCCATTTGTCAATTTTGGCTTTTGTTGTTGTTGTTTTTGGTGTTTTAGTCATGAAGTCTTTGCCCATGCCTATGTCCTGAATGGTGTTGCCTAGGTTTTCTTCTAGGGTTTTTATGGTTTTGGGTTTTACATTTAAGTCTTTAATCCACCTTCAGTTAATTTTTGTATAAGGAGTAAGGAAGGGGTCCAGTTTCAGTTTTCTGCCTATGGCTAACCAGTTCTCCCAGCACCATTTATTTAATAGGGAATCCTTTCCCCATTGCTTGTTTTTGTCAGGTTTGTTGAAGATTGGATGGTTGTAAATGTGTGGTGTTATTTCTGAGGTCTCTGTTCTGTTCCATTGGTCTATATATCTGTTTTGGTACCAATACCATGCTGTTTTGGTTACTGAAGCCTTGTAGCATAGTTTGAAGTCAGGTAGCGTGATGTCTCCAGCTTTGTTCTTTTTGCCTAGGATTGTCTTGACTGTACGGGCTCTTTTTTGGTTCCATATAAAATTATATTAGTTTTTTCTAATTCTGTGAAGAAAGTCACTGGTAGCTTGATAGGAATAGCATTGAATCTATAAATTACTTTGGGCAGTATGGCCATTTTCACAATATTGAGTCTTTCCATGAGCATGGAATGTTTTTCCATTTGATTGTGTTCTCTCTTATTTCTGGTGAGGAATATTTCTAATAGGACATTTGGTCTTTATTGAAGCAGTATGTGTTTCTGGGTGTGTACTGCAGTATGAGGGAAGTGAACCTGTATGTACCATTCCAGGTGGGAATAGCTTTACATAACACTGTTGGAATAACCAGAAAGAATGATTCTGAATATATAAATTTCCAATGACTTGCTATTGTCTCTTAAATAAAGTCTAAATTTTCTACCTAATATTGAAGCCATGAAGTGTTCTTCTCTTTCCCTAATTTTCAATCTTCAAACTTCCCTCTACTTTCCTAGCATACCCCCTCAAGTCAGTTAAATTGGTCTCCTTAGAGTCTTCCGCTTATTATACTTACCCCTCATGCCCCTGGTGCAATTGCCTCTTCCCCTCAATTTCCACCCATGTTGCAGGGCCCAACTTATTTTGTGCAATGAGTGCCCCAGTCTTCCCCATCTTCCTGTCCTCACTGCCTGCTTTAGTAAGTGGTGTTGAAGGGAAATGCTTTATCAGAATTGGGCACATTCTTATGGGCATCTCACTTTAGGAGGGGTGATTTATCTCTCTTCATTCTCTAGGTTGGGCTCTGTTACTGTCTTCCAATCCTTTCCCCTTCCCTCTTGTTTGTTTTCTTATCTATCAAGTAGGCCCAGTATAATAGCCTGAAACTTGATATTTCTTTTAGCTGATTTCTAGGATTTATGTAATTATTGTATCTGGCTGCTCCATGGATGCTAAATATGTGGAAGGAGCCATGGCCATCCTGTAGGGCCAAGGTGATGGGAGGGGTCTTATCCCTCCGGAAACTTTTCCACTGATTGTGGCAGCTGCTGTATGTCATGAGAGCCTAAGAACCCACAATAAAGAGAAAGGATCATAGAGGAGATCTTTGAGTCTAAATGTTAAATTTGGGGTAAGCCTTACATTCGCAGTCCTCAGGTTGCCAACTCTTTTGACAATGCCTCCAATTTTTGTCATGGCACCTGAGTTGCTATGGTGATAGGAGGCAAGAGGAGTTGGGGAACTGGGAGAGGATGATTGAGTCTTGTGATGAGAGAAGGGGTTTTATTTTATCTAAGTCTTTTCAAAATGTGCTGAATTTGGGAATTTTACCTTTTCTCTCAAGATGCTGCTTCATCAGGAAATGGGGTGACCAATTATCTCGATTTGCCCAGGACTGAGGGTGTCTTGGGACATGGGACTTGGAGTTTTAAAACTGGGACTGTTCGGCGGGTGCGGTGGCTCATGCCTGTAATCCCAGCACTTTGGGAGGCCAAGGCGGGTGGATCATGAGGTCAGGAGATCCAGACCATCCTGACTAACACTGTGAAACCTTGTCTCTACTAAAAATACAAAAAATTAGCTGGGCGTGGTGGCAGGTGCCTGTAGTCCCAGCTACTCGGGAGGCTGAGGCAGGAGAAAGGCATGAACCTGGGAGGCAGAACTTGCAGTGAGCTGAGATTGCGCCACTGCACTCCAGCCTGGGCGACAGAGTGAGACTCCATCTCAAAACAACAAGAGCAACAACAACAACAACAAAACAAAAACAAAAACAAAACTGGTACTGTTCTGGGAAAACTGGGGTGAGTCAGGAAACCTGTAAAATTCTGTAAGGTTTGAGGAGATGGTCTTGTCCACATTCTTCTCTTTATTAGCCTGGGACCTCCAAGAATGCCATAGTTACCAAGAGGGAGGGTCTTGGTCCTGGCAACAAGGGGCATCTTCTTCCCAGGGAGCCAGGTCGAAGCCTTCAGTTTTCCTGCAGTCTACGTGCCAGGTGGTTGATTTCTCCTTGAAGGGAGAGTGTAGAGGGGCAAGGCTAGCACCTGGCTGGGGCCCGAGGAAGAGACTCCATGGGCAGCCTATTGAGTGAAGCATTGTTTGAGTCCCATACCTTTCCCACCCCTGGCCTCACCTCAGCCATAATCAGGGGAACTGGAGGGAGGATCAGGTAGAAGCTGACACTTAAATCTGACTATGCTCCACCTCTTCTTGGAGGCTCTTGCCTGTAACTCCTAGGGTCCATTCCTGTCTGCTTCTGCAGAGAGAGGCTTCCCAGGGAGAATGCAGTGCCTTGGGACTTGCCTATGTGTAAAAGAGTCATGGAGACAAAAGAAATCTGTCAAAATTGTGAACTCTGGGTGAATAAAACTCCTAAGAGCTCTGGGTCTGGGAGGTGCTCCATGACTCAAGGCTTGGGGCAGTGTAGTTAATGTTGCCCAAGGGGTCAGGGTTATGGCATTCCCTCTCCAACTCCAACCCTACCTCAGTGCTGGAATCTTAACACCAAATAGTCATGATATTAATCCCACCCAACCACATGCAAATCCAGGCATGCTCATAACTCTTAAAGAAACTGAAATTCAACAACCAACCCCCACCCTTAGGCTTTAAGTAACATTGTTTATAACCCCAACTAAATCTTAAAGTGACCACAAGCATGCCAATTTGATACCTAAAATACTGTTATGCCTAAATTTCATCTGGTTCTGATCCCAGCTTACCTGTAATAATAACCAGACTGTGACTTAAACTTACCACAAACATTACCCATACACCAACTTAAGTCTAATATGAACTAAACTCTAACTCCAATTTAATTGAGCAATACAAATGAAATCCGAACTCCAGTCTTATTCAGTCTCCCATTCTAACACTAACCCTAAAATAATTGGAATATTTCTAACAAGATTTATCCAAATTCTTATTTATTTATTTATTTATTTATTTATTTATTTATTTACATGGACTGTCACTCTGTCAACCTGGCTGGAGTGCACTGGCATGATCTTGGCTCACTGCAACCTCTCCCTCCTGGGTTCAAGTGATTCTCCTGCCTCAGTCTCCCGAGTGACTGGGATTACAGACATGTACCACCATGCCTGGCTAAGTTTTTTGTATTTTTAGTAGAGAAAGGGTTTCACCATGTTGCTCAGTCTGGTCTTGAACTCCTGACCTCAAATGATCTGCTTGCCTCGGCCTCCCAAAATGTTGGGATTACAGGCGTGAGCCACCGCACCCAGCCTAAACTCTTAAATTTATCCCAAATCTATTACTAATAACAACCAGCCCAAATTATAAAGTTTACATAATTGTAATTCAATCATAAATTTACCTGATCATTTCTTAATTCTCCCTAACCTTAATCCTAACCTACCCTAACTGAACCCCATCCTTAGCCATAGCCTGAGACCTAATCTTAACCTTATTCTAACCATTCAATCCTGATCCTTTCCTAACTTCTATCATGCGCCTGAACTAGTCTAACCTTGGCCAAATTCAAACCCAGCTGAGTTTAAAAGTGACTTGTGCATGTTCTGGCTATTAAGCCATTTTCCTGAGACATGGATTACATGGACCACGGGGGACAGATGTTTCCCTCTTCCGATTTAGTCCCATTCTTTGGTCTAAGTGGATCCTGAAGATGTTCTCCTGGGGCTGAGGAGGGCAGGTGCAGACACACTGGCCATGAAGAAGCTTCAAAGGTCAAGAATCTAGGAACACTTGGAGCACTTGGAGCTAACATAGCTCTCACTTGGTGCTTCTGGGGATTAGCCTCTTATAAGTACAGGTAGAAAATAAGCCTGTATTCCTTTACCTGGTAATGTCTAGGAACTTTCATATTATTACTATTTTGAGATAGGGACTTTTATGTTATTACTATTTTGAGATAGGGTCTTGCTCTGTTACCCAGGCTGGAGTGCAGTGGCACAATCACAGCTCAAAGTCAGCCTCGACCTCCTGGGCTCAAGTGATTCTCCTGCCGCAGCCTCCCGAGTAGCTGGGACTACAGGCGTGCACTATCACGCCTGGCTAATTTATTATTTTATTATTGTTATTATTATTATTTTTTTGAGACGGAGTCTTGCTCTGTAGCCCAGGCTGGAGTGCAGTGGTGCGATCTCAGCTCACTGCAAGCTCCACCTCCCGGGTTCAGGCTGTTCTGCTGCCTCAACCTCCCAAGTAGCTGGGACTACAGGCGCCTGCCACCACGCCCGGCTAATTTTCTTTTTTTGTATTTTTAGTACAGACGGGGTTTCACCGTGTTAGACAGGATGGTCCTGGTCTCCTGATCTTGTGATCCGCCCGCCTCGGCCTCCCAAAGTGCTGGGATTACAGGTATTATTAGTTTTAACTTTTAAGTTCAAGGGTAGTACATGTGCAGGATGTGCAGGTTTGTCACACGGGTAAATGTGTGTCATGGGGGTTGGTTACACAGATTATTTTATTACCCAGATATTAAGCCTAGTATCCACTAGTTATTTTTTGTTTTTTGCTTCTCTCTCTCCTCCTACCCTCCACCCTCCGATAAGCCCCAGTGTGTGTTGTTCCCTCTATATGTCTGCGTGTTCTCATCATTTAGCTCCCACTTATAAGTGAGAACATGTGGTGTTTGGTTTTCTGATCCTGCATTAGTTTGCTGAGGATAATGGTCTCCAGCTCCATCCATGTCCCTGCAAAGGATATCGTCTCCTTCTTTTTTATGGCTGCATAGTATGCCATCATGCCCAGCTTATTTTTAACAATTTTTTCTTTTTTCTTTTTTTGTAGAGATGGGGTCTCCCCTGTGTTGTCCAGACTGGTCTTGAATTCCTGCTTCGGCCTCCCAAAGTGCTGGGGTTACAGGCCTGAGGCACTGTACCCGGCTGAACGTTTATGTTTTGAATGTTGAAGAACCTGAGGCAGTGCAACAGCAACATTAACCTGGTCTAGGGTCTGGCTCTAGGTCTAGCCCCAGATGAACCCCAAGTCTTTTTCTCCCTGCTATAAGCTTTCATTTCCCCCTTTACTGTCCCTTAAACAATGACATGAGACATCCAAGCCAGAGGAGCATCCCATCTTTACCGACAGTGACAGGGGCCAGAAAGAGGCCCCGACCTCCTCATCCCCTCATAGTCAGACCTACCCAGCCTCCCTGGCCCAATCACTGGGGCCCCTGCCCTGGACGGCGGAATTGGCTCCAGGTCTGCCTGAGGGCTTCCTTGACCTCCTTGTTGCGGAGGCTGTAGATGAGCGGGTTGAGAGCCGGGATGACCAGGGTGTAGAACACAGAGGCCATCTTGTCAGTGTCTAGGGCATAGCTGGAGCTGGGATGCAGATACATGAAAATGAGTGTCCCGTACATCATGGCCACGGCTGTGAGGTGCAAGCAGCAAGTGGAGGCTGCTCGCCGACGGCCCTCGACCCAGCGCATGCGGATCATAGCCCCAGCAATGAAGCCATAAGACACTGTGATAGCTAACACCGTGGCTGTCTGGATGAAGCCACAGATGGCGAAGAGAAGGAGTTCATTGAGACTAGTGTCACTGCAGGAGATGGCCAGCAGTGGAGGGATATCACAGAAGAAGCTATTGATCTCCCAGGAGCGGCAGAAGGTCAGGCGGAAGGTGAGGGTTGTGTGAACAAAGGCACTCACTGCCCCACCCAGGCCTGATGCCCCCAGCAAGGCCAGGCATAGACGCTGTGACATAGCTGTTGTATAGTGAAGTGGGTTTCTGATGGCCACATAATGGTCATAGGCCATGGCTGCCAGCAAGCAACACTCGGTGTCAGCCAGACCTGCAAAGACAAACATCTGGAGGGCACAGGCTGTATAAGGGATAGTGGCTCGGGGCAGCAGCAGGTCCACTAGCATCTTGGGGCTGATGGCGGAGGAATAGCAGGCATCCAGCAGGCAGAGGTTGGCCAGGAAGAAGTACATAGGTGTGTGGAGCCGGGCATCCACACGGATTAGCAGCACCATGCCCATGTTTCCCAGCAGGCTCACCAAGTAGACAGGCAGGCAGGTCAGGAAGAGGGCCACACGCACATCCCAGTGATTCGTGATGCCCAGGAGGATGAATTCAGCAGGGGCAACTGCAGCCCGGGTGAGGTTCTCTGAGTTCATCCTACTGGACAGAGACTGAGAAGAGGCAAAGCAGGAGGGAGATAAGAGAAAGGTCAAGGCCATGGCCAGGGAGAAGAAAGCCTCCTGTACTGCGAGTTCGGTAGGCTTGGGTTTCAGTCCACCTGTGCAACAAAATTGCTATGTGACCTTGGGCAAGCCACGTCACCTCTCAAAACCTGTTTCTAACCCTTAGAAGTCATTGCAGCAGCCTTTTTTTGTTTTTGAGACAGTTTCACTCTTGTTACATAGGCTGGAGTGCACAGGCACAATCTCAGCTCACTACAACCTCCACCTTCTGGGTTCAAGTGATTCTCCTGCCTCAGCCTCCTGAGTAGCTGGGATTACAGGCATGCGCCACCATGACTGGCTAATTTTGTATTTTTAGTAGAGACGGAGTTTCTCCATGTTGGTCAGGCTGGTCTCGAACTCCCAACTTCAGGTGATCCTCCCACCTTGGCCTCCCAAAGTGCTGGGATTACAGGCGTGAGCCACTGTGCCCCGCCCATTTTTTTTTTTTTTTTTTTTTTTGAGATGGAGTCTTGTTTTGTCACCCAGGTTGGAGTGCAGTGGCTCAATCTTGGCTCATTGCAACCTCCGCCTCCTGGGTTCAAGTGATTTTCCTACCTACCTCAGCCTCCCGGGTAGCTGGGACTACAGGCGCCTGCCACCATGCTGGCTAATTTTTGTATTTTTAAAGTAGAAACAGGGTTTCACCATGTTGGTGGCCAGGCTGGTCTTCAACTCCTGATCTCAAGTGATCTGCCCCCCCTGGCTTCCCAAAGTGTTGGGATTACAGGGGGAAGCCCCACCTGGCCTTCTTCTTCTTCTTCTTCTTTTTTTTTTAAAGAGACACAAGGTCTCACTATGTTGTCCAGGCTGAACTAGAGTTCCTGAGCTTAAGTGATCCTCCTCCCACCTCAGCCTCCCAAGCAGCTGGGATTATAGGCATGCTCCACCACACCCACAGGAGTCTTGTCCCTCTTATTCACTTTTGTGTCTACAGCACTGAGAGCATTGCCTAGCACACAGCTGGTGCTCAGAAAGGATTTGATAAATGAATGAATGGGATGATATTTCATGTCCAGCCAATGATTGAAAACTTTGTGACTGTATATGCATTCTCCTCTCCAGTTTTCCAGGTAAGAAAAGAGACAGTGGAATGAGCAGAAATAATCTTCAGATCCAAGGGGCACCTGGCCATGGGGTTTGAGGTTTGCTAGGAGGGACATCTTTCCTTTGGAGTAAGATGGGAGAAAGGAGTAGCCTGGTGTCTTGGGAAAACAGTGGGGAGTAGAAAGAACAGAGAATGTGAATATATTCCTGAGCTGAATTCTTGGCCTCTCTGAGCCTCAATGTTCTCATCAGTATAATGGGGGAAAGCTGCAAGGATTCGATGAGATAATGCATGTAAAGCTTCTCACACAGGGCCTAGCACACACAGGCATTTAACAAAGGCCCTATGAATGGAAATGAATTGAGCTGAATGCTTTGGCTCCAGACTGGAAGGAAACAACTTTATGGCCATCAAAAGTAGTATAATTCCCAGAAAATGCAATGTTGCTTCACATTCCTGTGCCTTGCATTTGTTCTCTTGGCCTGGAACTCATTTCCTCCTTTTGTGTTTGATAAAAAGTATCTCCAATGTGAAGCCTTCCCTGATCTGTCCCTTAAAACTAAACATTTTTCTTGTCTGTGCCCTGCTGCACTGGAGCATACAGTAGTTCCCCCTTATCTATGGGGAATACGTTCCAACACCCCCTGTGGATGTGTGAAATCACAGATAGTACTGAACCTTATATATGTGATTTTTTCCCCCTATACATTCATATCCATGGTAAAGTTTAATTTATAAATTAGGCATAGTAAGGTATAAAACAATAATAATAATATAGAACAATTATAACAGTGTACTAAAATACAAGTTATGTGAAGGTGGTCTCTCTTTCTCTCTGTCCCTCAAAATATCTTACTTTTTGTTATATATATACACACACACACACACATATATATACTTATATATACATACACGCACATACATATACATATACATATATATATTTTGAGATGGAGTCTCACTCTGTCACTCAGGCTGGAGTGTAGTGGAATGATCTCGGCTCACTGCAACCTCCACCTCCCAGGTCCAAGTGATTCTCCTGCCTCAGCCTCCTGAGTGGCTGGGACTACAGGTGTGTGCTACCATGCCCAGCTAATTTTTTTGTATTTTTAGTAGAGATGGGGTTTCACCGTGTTGGCCAGGTTGGTCTCGAACTCCTGACCTCAGGTGATTCGCCTGTCTCGGCCTCCCAAAGTGCTGGGATTACAAGCGTGAGCCATTGCACCCAGCCTGTTTTTAATATTTTCGGGTCACAGTTGACTGCAGGTAACTGAAACTGCAGAAAGCAAAACTGTGGGTAAAGGGGAACAACTGCTGTACATCTCTCATGCTGCTTCGCCACTCTATTGCAAATATCTTTTACATGTCTGTCTCCTGTGAACTCTGAGCTCCTTGATTCAATATTCATTCAACAAAGTTTTATTGAGTATTATTACTATGTGTTAAGAATGCCCCATAATTCATTTTTGTATTTCCAGGGTGGGGTACATAGAGCTCAAAAAGTGTTAGTTGAGTCCATAACACAGTGATCAAGAGTATAGACATTAGCAGCATGAACACTGGCTTTTGAGCCCTAGTTCCACAACTTCCTGGTGTGTAACTTCAGGCAAGTCACTTCATCTCTCTTAACTTTGGTTTTCTCCTTGCAAAGTAGGAATCATAATATCTCCATTGAAGGGTTCTAAGAGGCAGTAGGTGTGCAGGAAGGGGCCTGGAGCTGAATAAATGCTCCTTCCCCTCCTTTTAAGAGAAGTTTAGATGTTTGGGACTTACCTGTGCCCAGTGAGGATGGTGAAAATCTCCTACAAAGCACAATTTGGATGAAAAATTTTGACAATATCACGTTGGTGAGGTTGTGCTTGTAGAAATGTAAATTGGGACATTTCCGACCACTGTGCACTCCCCAGTGTCTTAAGCTACTCAGTTAGCTATAAGAGAATGCCAATAGACTGGGTGGCTTAAACAACAGATATTTATTTATCATGGTCCTGGTGACTGGAAAGTCTGTGGTTAGCATGTCAGCATGGTTGGGTTCTAGTAAGAGCCCTCCTTCTGGCTTGTGGATGGCCACCTTCCTACTGTATTGTCACAAGGTGGGGACAGAGAGGCACAGAAAGCTCTCTGGTTTCTTTTAAGGGTACTAATCCCATTATCATAGATGTCACCATAATGACTTAATTAGGTGTAGACCTAGTTACCTCCCAAAGGCTCCTCCAAATACCATCATATTGGGGGTTAGAATTTCAACATGAATTTTTTGGGGATGTAAACATTCAGTTCATAGCACCTGGTAATTCCACTACTTGGTGTTTACTTTTGAAAACCCTCTCATGTATACAGAAGGAGACAAGGGAGCATGCATTCCTGGACAATTTGTAATGGCTAAATGTTAGTGAAACCTAAATGTTTATCAATAGGCTCATGGGAGTTAAACAGGAATGAGGTCAACCTCTATATAACAATGTAGAGAAATCTCAAGAACATATTGACATCAAAACATAATTTTCAGAAAAATATACAGATCAATGAAAAAACATAATATATGTTTTTTTTTGTAATGTATGTGTATGTAAGACATACTGCTGGCTGCTCCAAACGGAGATGGGGCTCCAGCTAAAAGACTTGAGGGCATTTCAGAGGATTTCATGGCCTTTGCGCTCCACCATATCAGAGCTGATCCTTCTTATCTTTTAAGATTCAGCTTAAGGGTCATCTTTATCTGAGCACCTGACTGCCCAACCTCTCATGCTGGAACTCCACTCACCAGTCTCTCTGCATCATATCATTATTCCATTGTTGTATAATTACCTACATGTTTATCTCCTGTCACCTGATCAAGCATCTTAAGGTCTGGGACGGTGCCTAATTCACCCCTCTGTCCATAGGCATACAGGATTTTAGGTATCTTTCCCCTTCTCCTTGGTGTGTCACTGGTGGAGATCAGACCGCCTCCAGGGGTACAGAAATAGGGAGTTCCAGCGCTACTCAACTACATGTTCTCCAAGAATGACGTCTACTACCTGGCTGAAGTTCTGCACACAGAATCCAGTTGGTGGCCAACCCTTTTGTATTTCAGTCTGTCCACATGGAAAGCAAACGCAACTCACCTTTACCAAGTGAGGAGCAGAGCTGCTTTGAGTGCCTCTCCATTTCTCCATCTCTAAAATAGGGACAATGAGACTTCAGGACTTTTAAGGTTCTTTGAACGTTTTGGGTACAAGTACCCACAAACTTCAGTTAAATAGGTATTGTGGAGTGTGTGTGTTTGTGCACACAAAACATAGAATTAATTCTCCATTAATGTCTCTGTCTCTCGCCTTACTACCCAGAGGAACAATACTGACGTTCTAGACTTGCGTACTCAGTGTGGGAGTTGCTAATAAAAGAGGAGGACTCAGGTTTTCATAAGGAGCAACTTCTGCGTTTGCTCTTAGATGCTACTCAATGCTAGAAAGGAACTAGAAAACTTCGGGTTCCTGCACTTTTAGGTTCCTGGTTGCCTCTAGTTGACTCTCCTGTCTTTTTGAATCCTTCCAACATTCCAACTTCTGTCTGACTCCACATTTATCTTTCAGTCCTTGGTATTAAACTTTTGAAGTCTGTCTATGTATCTATTTATGTATGCATGCATGTATGTATTTATCAATCTATCAATCACTTAACTATCAATCCATTTTTAATTATATACTCAACAAGCATTTATTAACTACCTATTATGGGACAAAGACTCTATGATCACAAAGGATACAGGTGTCACTATAACACATCTGTCACTGCTCTCATGGAACTTTCAGGCTGGTGGGAAGAGAGAGCTCTTAATTAAATAACCACGCACTTATATTTACGAACTAACATATATATCATCTGAAGGATGTGGGGAAAAGAGAGGTCAGCCTGTTGCTGTGTTATTATAGGTAGAAGTAAGTTTAAGAGACTCCATTTGGCTCTGTATTTGAGATGCTGTTAATCTGTGACTCTACCCCCAATCTTGTCCTTGCTAGAAAACATCACTGTGCTAATTAAGGTTGAAAGGATTTTGGGCTGTAAGGAATGTGCTTTGTTAGGCAAATGTTTAAAGCCTGCTTGTGGTTGAAGGTCAGTACCATTCTCTTAAATCTCAGTAAAAGAAAAACATCTGTCTCCTGCCCGTCCCTGGGAAAATGGAACATCTCCGTGTATCTGTATGTCTTACTGCTGATTTACTCCCTTATCTTTTTAGCAATAAATACTGAGGGAACTCAGAGACCGGTGCCAGTGTGGGTCCTCTGTAAGCACAGCACTGGTCCCCTGGGCCCCGCTTTTCTTTCTCTGTACTTTGTCTCTGTGTCTTTATTTCTTTTCTCAAGTCTCTCGTTCCACCTAGCGAGATGCACCCACAGGTGTGGAGGGGCAGGCCACCCCTTCATCTGGCGCCCAACGTGGGGCTTTTCTCTAAGGTGAAGGTATGCTGGAGCATGGTCATTGAGGACAAGTCGACGAGAGACTCCCGAGTACGTCTACAGTCAGCCTGGTGGTAAGCTTGTGCGCTTGGAAGAACCCAGGGTAACAATGGGGCAAACTAAAAGTAAATATGCCTCTTATCGCAGCTTTATAAAAATTCTCTTAAAAAGAGGGGGAGTTAGCCGGGCGCGGTGGCTCAAGCCTGTAATCCCAGCACTTTGGGAGGCTGAGACGGGCGGATCACGAGGTCAGGAGATCGAGACCATCCTGGCTAACATGGTGAAACCCCGTCTCTACTAAAAATACAAAAAAAAAAACTAGCCGGGCGAGGTGGCGGGCGCCTGTAGTCCCAGCTACTCCGGAGGCTGAGGCAGGAGAATGGCGTAAACCCGGGAGGTGGAGCGGAGCTTGCAGTGAGCTGAGATCCGGCCACTGCACTCCAGCCCGGGCGACAGAGCAAGACTCCGTCTCAAAAAAAAAAAAAAAAAAAAAAGAGGGGGAGTTAAAGTGTCTACCAAAAATCTAAGTACGCTCTTTCAAACAATAGAACAGTTTTGTCCATGGTTTCCAGAACAGGGAACTTTAGATCTAAAAGATTGGGAAAAAATTGGCAAAGAATTAAAACAAGCAAGTAGGGAAGGTAAAATCATCCCACTTACAGTATGGAATGATTGGGTCATTGTTAAAGTAGCTTTAGAACCGTTGCAAACAGAAGAAGATAACATTTCAATTTCTGATGTCCCTAAAAGCTGTGCAGTAGATTGTGAAAAAGAGGCAGGGAGAGAATCCCGGAAAGGAAAAGAAAGTTCACACTGTAAATGTGTAGCAGAGCCGGTAATGGCTCGGTCATTGCAAAATGTTGACAATAATCAATTACAGGAGGTAATATATCCTGAAACGTTAAAATTAGAGGAAAAAGATCCAGAATTAGCAGAGCCATCAGAGTCTAAACCACGATGGCCAACTCCCCTTACAACAGCTCAGATGCCTGTAACCTTAGAACCTCAAATGCAGATTAAACAGGTACAAACTCCAAAAAAAGATCAAATAGAGAAAGATAGAGTCTCTGTCATGGCAATGCCAATCCAAATACAGTGTCCACAATATCAGCAGGTAGAAAGTAAGATCCAGCAGCCAGTAGCCTATCAATACTGGCCGCCAGCTGAACTGCAGTATCGGCAGCCCCCAGAAAATCTGTGTGGACAGCCAGGAACATTTCCAGTGCCACAGGGCAGGGCGCCATATCCTCAGCTGCCCACCATGAGACTTAATCCTACGGCACTGCCCAGTACACAGGGTAGTGCAATACATAAAATTATTGATGAGGCAAGAAAACAGGGAGATATTGAGGCGTGGCAATTCCCAGTAATATTAGAAGCAAGACCACCTGGAGAAGGGGCCCAAGAGGGAGAGCCTCCCATAGCTGAAGCCAGATATCAGTCCTTTTCTATAAAAATGTTGAAAGAAATGAAAGAAGGAGTAAAACAGTATGGACCCAACTCTCCTTACATGAGAACATTATTAGATTCCATTGCTCATGGACATAGACTCATTCCTTATGATTGGGAGATTCTGGCAAAATCCTCACTTTCACCCTCTCAATTTTAACAATTTAAGACTTGGTGGATTGATGGGGCACAAGTGCAGGTCTGAAGAAATAGGACTGCCAATCCTCCAATTAACATAGATACAGATCAACTATTAGGAATAGGTCAAAATTGGAGCACTGTTGACCAACAAGCAATAATGCCAAATGAGGCCATTGAACAAATCAGGGCTATCTGCCTTAGGGCCTGGGAGAAAATCCAAGACCCAGGAACCGCCTGCCCTTCCTTTAATACAGTAAGACAAGGCTGTAAAGAGCCCTACCCTGATTTTATAGCAAGACTTCAAGATGCTGCTCAAAAGTCAATTACTGATGAGAATGCCCGTAAAGTCATAGTGGAGTTGATGGCATATGAAAACGCCAATCCAGATTGTCAATCAGCCATTAAGCCATTAAAAGGAAGGGTTCCCGCAGGATCAGATGTAATCTCAGAGTACGTTAAAGCCTGCGATGGAATTGGAGGAGCTATGCATAAAGCTATGCTTATGGCTCAGGCAATCACAGGAGTTGCTTTAGGAGGACAAGTGAAAACATTTGGGGGAAAATGTTATAATTGTGGTCAAATTGGTCATCTAAAAAAGAATTGCCTAGTCACAAATAAACAAAATGTAACTACTCAAGTTACTACAACAACAGATAAAGGGCCACCTGGCCTATGTCCAAGATGTAAAAAGGGAAAACATTGGGGTAATCAATGTCGTTCTAAATATGATAAAAATGGGCAACTGCTGTTGGGAAACGAGAGGAGGGGCCACCCTCAGGCCCCGCAACAAACTGGGACATTCAAAATTCAACCCTTTGTTCCTCAGGGTTTTCAGGAACAACAACCCCCACTGTTGCAAGTGTCTCAGGAAATAAGCCAGTTATCACAATACAGCAATTATCCCCCGCCACAAGTGGCAGTGCAGCAGTAGATCTATGTACTTTACAAGCAGTCTCTCTGCTTCCAGGGGAGCCTCCACAAAAAATCCCAACGGGGTATACGGCCCATTGCCTGAGGGGACTGTAGGACTAATCTTAGGAAGATCAAATTTAAATCTAAAAGGAGTTCAAATTCATACTGGTGTGGTTGATTCAGACTATGAAGGTGAAATTCAATTGGTTATTAGTTCCTCAATTCCTTGGAGTGCCAGTCCAGGAGACAGGATCGCTCAATTATTACTCCTACCTTATATTAAAATTGGAAACAGTGAAATAAAAAGAACAGGAGGGTTCAGAAGCACTGATCTGGCAGGAAAGGCTGCATATTGGGCAAGTCTGGTCTCTGAGAGCAGACCTGTGTGTAAGGCCATTATTCAAGAAAAACAGTTTGAAGGGTTGGTAGACACAGGAGCAGATATCTCTGTCACTGCTTTAAATCAGTGGCCAAAAAATTGGCCTAAACAAAAGGCTGTTACAAGACTTGGCATAGGCACGACTTTGGAAGTGTATAAAAGTACAATGATTTTACATTGTTTAGCTCCTGATAATCAAGAAAGTACTGTTCAGCCAATGATTACTTCAATTCCTGTTAATCTATGGGGTCGAGATTTGTTACAACAATGGGGTATAGAAATCATTATGCCTGCTCCATTGTACAGCCCCATGAGTCAAAAAATCATGACTAAAATGGGATATATACCAGAAAAGGGATTAGGAAAAAATGAAAATGGCATTAAAGTCCCAATTGAGACTAAGAAAAATCAAAAAAAAAAAAAAAAAAAGGAATAGGATATCCTTTTTAGGGGTGGCCACTGTAGAGCCTCCTAAACCCATTCCATTAACTTGGAAAACAGAAAAACCGGTATGGGTAAATCAGTGGCTGCTACCAAAGCAAAAACTGGAGGCTTTACACTTATTAGCAAAGGAACAATTAGAAAAGGGACACATTGAGCCTTCATTCTCACCCTGGAATTCTCCTATATTTGTAATTCAGAAAAAATCAGGCAAATGGCGTATGTTAATGGACTTAAGAGCTGTAAACGCTGTAATTCAACCCATGGGGCCTCTCCAACCTGGATTTCCCTCTCCAGCCATGATCCCAAAAGACTGGCTTTTAATTATAATTGATCTAAAGGATTGCTTTTTTACCATTCCTCTGGCAGAGCAAGATTGTAAAAAATTTGCCTTTACTATACCAGCCATAAATAATAAAGAACCAGCCACCAGGTTTCAGTGGAAAGTTTTACCACAGGGAATGCTTAATAGTCCAACTATTTGTCAAACTTTCATAGGTCAAGTCCTTCAACCAGTTAGAGACAGATTTTCAGATTGTTATATCATTCACTATATTGATGATATTTTATGTGCTGCAGAAACAAGAGACAAATTAATTGACTGTTACACATTTCTACAAGCAGAGGTTGCCAATGCAGGACTAACAATAGCATTTGATAAGATCCAAACCTCTGCTCCTTTTCATTATTTAGGGATGCAAATAGAAAATAGAAAAATTAAGCCACAAAAAATAGAAATAAGAAAAGATACATTAAAAACATTAAATGACTTTCAAAAATTGTTAGGCGATATTAATTGGATTCGGCCAACTCTAGGGATTCCTACTTATGCCATGTCAAATTTGTTCTCAATCCTAAGAGGAGATCCAGATTTAAATAGTAGGAGAATATTAACCCCAGAGGCAACAAAAGAAATTAAATTAGTAGAAGAAAAAATTCAGTCAGTGCAAATAAATAGAATAGATTCTTTGGCCCCACTCCAACTTTTGATTTTTGCCACTGCACATTCTCCAACAGGCATCATTGTTCAAAATACTGATCTTGTGGAGTGGTCATTCCTTCCACACAGTACAATTAAAACTTTTACATTGTACTTGAATCAAATAGCTACATTAATTGGTCAAACAAGATTATGAATAATAAAATTGTGTGATAATGACCCAGACAAAATAGTTGTTCCTTTAACCAAGGAACAAGTTAAACAAGCCTTTATCCATTCTGGTGCATAGCAAATTGGCCTTGCTGATTTTGTGGGAATTATTGATAATCATTACCCAAAAACAAAAATCTTCCAGTTTTTAAAATTGACTACTTGGATTTTACCTAAAATTACCAGACATAAACCTTTAGAAAATGCTCTGACAGTATTTACTGATGGTTCCAGCAATGGAAAAGCAGCTTACACAGGGCCAAAAGAGCGAGTAATCAAAACTCAATATCAATCAGCTCAAAGGGCAGAGTTGGTTGCAGTCATTACAGTGTTAAAAGATTTTAATCAACCTGTTAATATTATATCAGATTCTACATATGTAGTACAGGCTACAAGGGATGTTGAGACAGCTCTAATTAAATATAGCATGGATGATCAGTTAAACCAGCTATTCACTTTGTTACAACAAACTGTAAGAAAGAGGAATTTCCCATTTTATATTACTCATATTCGAGCACACACTAATTTTCCAGGACCTTTAACTAAAGCAAATAAACAAACTGACTTACTGGTATCCTCTGCATTCATAAAAGCACAAGAACTTCATGCTTTGACTCATGTAAATGCAGCAGGGTTAAAAAACAAATTTGATGTCACATGGAAACAGGCAAAAAATATTGTACAACATTGTACCCAGTGTCAAGTACTACACCTGCCCACTCAAGAGGCAGGAGTTAATCCCAGAGGTCTGTGTCCTAATACATTATGGCAAATGGATGTTACCCATGTACCTTCATTTGGAAAATTATCATATGTTCATGTAACAGTTGATACTTACTCACATTTCATATGGGCAACATGCCAGACAGGAGAAAGTACTTCCCATGTTAAAAAACATTTATTATCTTGTTTTGCTGTGATGGGAGTCCCAGAAAAAATTAAAACTGACAATGGACCAGGTTATTGTAGTAAAGCTTTCCAAAAATTCTTAAATCAGTGGAATATTACACATACAACAGGAATTCCTTATAATTCCCAAGGACAGGCCATAGTAGAAAGAACTAATAGAACACTCAAAACTCAGTTAGTTAAACAAAAAGAAGGTGGAGACAGTAAGGAGTGTGCCTCTCCTCAGATGCAGCTTAATCTAGCACTCTATACTTTAAATTTTTAAAACATTTATAGAAATCAGACTACTACTTCTGCAGAACAACATCTTACTGGTAAAAGGAACAGCCCACATGAAGGAAAACTGATTTGGTGAAAGACAACAAAAATAAGACATGGGAAATAGGGAAGGTGATAACCTGGGGAAGAGGTTTTGCTTGTGTTTCACCAGGAGGAAATCAGCTTCCTATTTGGATACCCACTAGACATTTGAAGTTCTACAATGAACCCATCGGAGATGCAAAGAAAAGCACCTCCATGGAGACGGAAACACCGCAATCGAGCACCATTGACTTGCAGGATGAATCAAGTGGTGATATCAGACAAACAGATGAAGTCACCACGCACCAAGAAGGCAGAGCTGCCAACCTGGGCACAGTTAAAGAAGCTGACACTGTTAGCTAGAAAAAGCCTAGCTAGCACAAAGGTGACACAAACCTCAGAAAAAATGCTGCTTGCAGCTTTAATGGTTGTATCAACGGTAGTAAGTCTCCCCATGCCTGCAGGAGCAGCTGCAGCTAATTATACCTACTGGGCCTATGTGCCTTTCCCGCCCTTAATTCAGGCAGTCACATGGATGGATAATCCTATTGAAGTATATGTTAATAATAGTGTGTGGGTACCTGGTCCCACAGATGATTGTTGCCCTGCCAAACCAGAGGAAGAAGGAATGATGATAAATATTTCCATTGGGTATCGTTATCCTCCTATATGTCTAGGGAAAGCACCAGGATGTTTAATGCCTGCTATCCAAAATTGGTTGGTAGAGGTGCCTACTCTCAATCCCACCTGTAGATTTACTTATCACATGGTAAGCGGAATGTCACTCAAACCACAGATAAACTATTTACAAGACTTTTCTTATCAAAGATCATTAAAATTTAGGCCAAAAGGGAAACCTTGCCCTAAGGAGATTTCCATTGAAACAAGAGATTTAGTTTGGGAAGAATGTGTGGCCGATAGTGCCATGATTTTACAAAACAATACATTTGGAACTGTTACGGATTGGGCACCTCGAGGTCAATTCTACCACGATTGCACAGGACAAACTCAATTCTGTCCCAGTGCACTAGTGAGTCCAACTGTTGATAGTGACTTAACAGAAAATTTAGACAAACTTAAGCACAAAATATTACAGTCTTTCTACCCTTGGAAATGGGAAGAAAAGGGAATCTCTACTCCAAGACCAAAAATAATAAGTCCTGTTTTTGGTCCTGAACATCCAGAATTATGGAGGCTTACTGTAGCTTCATACCACCTTAGAATTTGGTCTGGAAACCAAACTATAGAAAAAAGAGATCATAAGTCATTTTACTCTATCAACCTAATTTCCAGTCTAACTCCCTTTACAAAGTTGTGTAAAACCCCCTTATATGTTAGTCATAGGAAATATAGTTATTAAACCAGACTCCCAAACTATAACTTGTGAAAATTGCAGATTGTTTACTCGCATTGATTCGACTTTTGATTGGCAGCACCGTATTCTGCTAGTGAGAGCAAGAGAAGGCGTGTGGATCCCTGTGTCCATGGATTGACCATGGGAGGCCTCGCCATCCATTCATATTTTGACTGAAGTATTAAAAGGCATTTTAAAAAGGTCCAAAAGATTCATTTTTACTTTAATTGCAGTGATTATGGGATTAATTGCAGTCACATCTACAGCCGCTGTGGCAGGAGTCACATTGCACTCTTCTGTTCAGACAGTAAGCTTTGTTGACAATTGGCAAAAGAATTCCACAAGGTTGTGGAACTCACAATCTGGTATCGATCAAAAATTGGCAAATCAAATTAATGATCTTAGACAAACTGTCATTTGGATGGGAGATAGGCTCATGAGCTTGGAACATCGTTTCCAGTTACAGTGTGACTGGAATACTTCAGATTTTTGTATTACACCCCAAGTTTATAATGAGTCTAAACATCACTGGGACATGGTTAGACGCCATTTACAGGGAAGAGAAGATAATCTCACTTTAGACATTTCTAAATTAAAACAAATTTTTGAAGCCTCTCAAAGTCATTTAAATATTGTGCCTGGAGCTGAGGCGTTAGATCAAGTTGCAAAAAATCTTGATGGATTAAACCCCATGACTTGGATTAAGTCTATTGAAAACTCTACTGTAATAAATTTTGAAATTATGTGTCTCTGTTTAATCGGTTTGTTTTTAGTGTGCTGGACCAGTCAAAGAATCCTGCGCCAAAATCGAGAGAACGAACAATCCTTCATCGCCATGGCGCATTTGTATAGAGGAAAAGGGAGAGAAAATGTTGCGAGAAGTCAGGGACCTTGAACAGAGGGACTGGCTGGAGACACAACAGAAAAACATAAAATATAAAGATTTCATGGACATTTTATTAGTTCTCCAAAATTTATACTTTTGTAATTTCTTATGTCTGTCTTTAATCTCTTAATCCCATCATTTTCTTTGTAAGATGAGGAGGATATATGTCACCTCAGGACCCTGTGATGATTGCCTTAACTGCACAAATTGTTTGTAGAGCATGTGTGTTTAAACAGTATGAAAACTGGGCATCTTGAAAAAAGAACAAGATAACAGTGGTGTTCGGGAAACAAGGGAGGTAACCTTGAACTGGCCACTGGTGAGCCGGACGGAACAGAGCCATATCTTTTCTCCTTTTGCACACAAATAGGAGAGATATCGATGAATTCTTTTTCTCAGCAAGGAATATCCCTGAGAAGGAGAATGCGCTGTAAGGGTAGGCCTATAAACGACCCCCTTAGAGGTGTGCCGCCTTTTACAGTTGAAGCTGAAGGGATGAAATAAGCCCCGGCCTCCTGTAGTGCTCTCAGGCTTATTGGGATGAGGAAATTCCCACCTAATAAATTTTGGTCAGTCAGGTTGTCTGCTCTCAAACCCTATTTCCTGATAAAATGTTATCAATGACTATGCCTGCCTAAAATTTCATTAGCAATTTTAATTTTAATGTTAACACCATCCCGTGATCTCATCCTGCCCCCACTTGCTCTGTAATATTCTATTACTTTGTGAAGTATGTAATCTCAGTGTCATGATGACAATGGTGATTTTGTTGAAAAGAAAAGGGGGAAATGTGGGGAAAAGAGAGGTCAGCCTGTTGCTGTGTTATTATAGATAGAAGTAAGTTTAAGAGACTCCATTTGGCTCTGTATTTGAGATGCT
>NC_045447.1:15880322-15904606 GCF_002776525.5 Piliocolobus tephrosceles
CTGTTTGATAGTTTTCCTTCTGACAGTCAGGACCCTCAGCTATAGGTGTGTTGGAGATTGCTTGAGGTCCACTCCAGACCCTGTTTTCCTGGGTATCAGCAGCAGAGGTTGCAGAAGATAGAATATTGCTGAACAGCAAGTGCACCTGTCTGATTCTTGCTTTGGAAGCTTCCTCTCAGGGGTGTACTCCACCCTGTGAGGTGTGGGGTGTCAGACTGCCCCTAGTGGGGGATGTCTCCCAGTTAGGCTACTCAGGCGTCAGGGACCCACTTGAGCAGGCAGACTGCCCCTTCTCAGATCTCAACCTCCGTTTTGGGAGATCCACTGCTCTCTTCAAAGCTGTCAGACAGAGTCGTTCGGGTCTGGACAGGCCTCTGCTGCTTTAGCTGAGCCCTGTCCCCAGAGGCGGAGTCTACAGAGACAGGCAGGTTTCCTTGAGCTTCTGTGAGCTCCACCCAGTTCGAACTTCCCAGCGGCTTTATTTACCTACTTAAGCCTCAGCGATGGCGGGCGCCCCTCCCCCAGCCTCGCTGCTGCCTTGCGGTTAGATTGCCGCAGACTGCTGTGTTAGCAAGGAGGGAGGCTCCGTGGGCGTGGGACCCTCCCGGCCATGTGTGGGATATAATCTCCGGTGTGCCGGTGTTACAGCGCAGTATTGGGGTGGGAGTAACCCGATTTTCCAGGTGTTGTGTGTCTCAGTTCCCCTGGGTAGGAAAAGGGACTCCCTTCCCCCTCACGCTTCCCAGGTGAGGCGATGCCTCGCCCTGCTTCAACTCTCGCTGGTCGGGCTGCAGCAGCTGACCAGCTCCGATTGTCCGGCACTCCCGAGTGAGATGACCCCAGTACCTCAGTTGAAAATGCAGAAATCACCGGTCTTCTGTGTCGCTCGCGCTGGGAGATGGAGACTGAAGCTGTTCCTATTCGGCCATCTTGCTCCAATTCAATGTTGATTCTTTCTATCCATGAGCATGGAAGGTTTTTCCATTTGTTTGTGTCATCTCTGATTTCTTTCAGTAGTGTTTTGTACTTCTTATTGTAGAGATTTTTCACCTTCCTGGTCGACTGTACTTCTAGGCATTTTTTTTGTGTGTGTGTGTGTGGTGATTGTGAATGAGACTGTGCTCTTGATTTGGCTCTCAGCTTGGACACTGTTTGTTTATAAAAATGCTACTAATTTTTGTGCATGGATTTTGTATACTGAAACTTTTCTGAAGTTGTTTATCACTGCTGACATTTTGTTAAATTTTTTTCTACTCTTTTGTAGTTCTTTTCTTCCCTTCTTAATCACCTGCTTTCTTCTTTTATGATAGAGTGATTTTTTTGTAGTGGTATGCTTTGATTCCTTTCTCTTTCTCTTTTGTGTATTGACTACATGTTTATTCTTTGTAGTTACCACAAGGCTACACAAAACCTTTTATAATTACAGTAGTCTATTTTTAAGCTTATGACAACTTAACTTTGACTACATATGAAAACTTTACACTTTATCTTTTCTTCCTATATTATGTTATTTTTTTCTTCAATTTTTATATTAAGTTCCAGGGTACATGTGCAGGACGTGCAGGTTTGTTACATAGGTAAATGTATGGTTTGCTGCACAGATCAATCCAACACCTAAGTATTAAGCCCAGGATGCATTAGCTATTCTTCCTGATGCTGTCTCTCCCCCTGCAGCCCCTGACAGGCCCCAGTGTGTGTTGTTCTCCACCCTGTGTCCTTATGTTCTCATCGTTCAGCTCCCACTTATAAGTGAGAACATGCAGTGTTTGGTCTTCTGTTCCTGCATTAGTTTGCTAAGGATAACGGCTTCCAGCTCCATCCATGTTCCTGCAAAAAATGATCTCATTCTTGTTTATGGCTGCACCATATTCCACAGTGCATAGGTACCACATTTTCTTTCTTTCTTTTTTTTTTTTTTGAGACAGAGTCTCGCTCTGTCACCCAGGCTGGAGTGCTGTGGCTGGATCTCAGCTCACTGCAAGCTCTGCCTCCCGGGTTCACGCCATTCTCCTGCCTCAGCCTCCCGGGTAGCTGGGACTACAGGCCCCGCCACCTCGCCCGGCTAGTTTTTTGTATTTTTTAGTAGAGACGGGGTTTCACCATGTTAGCCAGGATGGTCTCGATCTCCTGACCTTGTGATCCGCCCGTCTCGGCCTCCCAAAGTGCTGGGATTACAGGCTTGAGCCACCACGCCCAGCCATGTACCACATTTTCTTTATCCAGTCTATCATTGATGGGCATTTGGGTTGATTGCATGCCTTTGCTATTATAAATAGTGCTGCAATGAATATATGCATGCATGCATGTATCTTTATAATAGAATGATTTATAATCCTTTGGGTATATACCCAGTAAAGGGATTACTGGGTCAAATGGTATTTCTATTTTATTTTACTATATTTTATTTTTTTGAGATAGTGTCCCACTCTGTTGCCCAGGCTGGAGTGCAGTGGTGCGATCTTGGCTCACTGCAACTTCTGCCTGCCAGGTTCAAGCGATTCTCCGGCCTCAGCCTCCAGAGTAGCTGGCATTCCAGGTGCTTGCCATCATGCCTGGCTAATTTTTTTTTTTTTTGGTATTTTTAGTAAAGATGGGGTTTTAGCATGTTGGTCAGGCTGGCCTTGAACTCTTGACCTCAACTGATCCACCCGCCTTGGCCTCCCAAAGTGCTGGGATTACAGGCATGAGCCACTGCGCTTGGCCTCAAATGGTATTTCTGCTTCTAGATCGTTGAGGAATTGCCACACTGTCTTCCACAATGGTTGAACTAATTTACATTCCCACCAACAATATAAAAGAATTCCTTTTTCTCTGCAACCTCGCCAGCATCTGTTGTTTATTGACTTCTTAATAATAGTCATTCTGACGTGTTTTTGCATCCAGGAATTTATCAATTTCTTCTAGATCTTCTAGTTTATATACATGGAGGTGTTTATAGTATTCTCCAATAGTTGCCTGTATTTCTGTGGGGCCAGTGGTGATATCCCCCATATCATTTCTGATTGTGTCTACTTGAGTCTTTTCTCTTTTCTTCTTTATTAGTCTAGCTAATGGTTTATCTATTTTATTAGTTTTTTCAAAAAATCAACTCCTGGGTTTGTTGATTTTTTGAAGGAGCTTTTGTGTCTCTATCTCCTTCAGTTCCACAATGATCTTGGTTATTTCCTGTCTTCTGCTAGCTCGGGGGTTGGTTTGGTTTTGGTTCTCTAGTTCTTTTAGTTGTGATGTTAGGTTGTTGATATGAGATCTTTTTAGCTTTTTGATGTGGGCATTTGGTGCTATAAATATCCCTCTTAACGCTGTTTTAGCTGCCTCCCAGAGATTCTGGTACATTGTCTCTTTGTTCTTATTAGTTTCGAATAACTTCTTAATTTCTACCTTAATTTCATTATTTACCCAGGGGTCATTTAGGAGAGATTGTTCAATTTCCATGTAGTTGTGTGACTTTGGGTGAGTTTCTTTATCTTGAGTTCTAATTTAATTGCGCTTTAGTCTGAGAGACTGTGTGTTATGATTTCAGTTCTTTTGCATTTGCTGAGGAGTGTTTTTTTTTTTTTTTGAGGCGGAGTCTTGCTCTGTTGCCCGGACTGGAGTGCAGTGGTCGGATCTCAGCTCACTGCAAGCTCCGCCTCCCGGATTTACGCCATTCTCCTGCCTCAGCCTCCCGAGTAGCTGAGACTATAGGTGCCTGCCACCTCGCCCAGCTAGTTTTTGTATTTTTAGTAGAGATGGGGTTTCACCGTGTTAGCCAGGATGGTCTCGATCTCCTGACCTCGTGATCTGCCCATCTCGGCCTCCCAAAGTGCTGGGATTACAGGCTTGAGCCACCACGCCCGGCCTTGCTGAGGAGTGTTTTACTTCCAATTATGTGGTCAACTTTAGATTAAGTGTCATGTGGCAATGAGAAGAATGTATATTCTGTTATTTTTGGGTGTAGGGTTCTGTAGATATCTATCAGGTCCACTTGATCCAGAGCCAAGTTCAGGTCCTGAATATCTTTGTTAATTTTCTGTCTGGAAGATCTGTCTAATATCTAATGAGGGTGTTAAAGTCTCCCACTATTATTGTATGGGAGGCTAAGTTGATTTGTAGGTCTCTAAGAACTTGTTTTATGAATCTAGTGCTGCTGTATTGGGTACATATATATTTAGGATAGTTAGCTCTTCTTGTTGAATTGAACCCTTTAACATTATCTGATGCCCTTCTTGGTCTTTTTTGACCTTTGTTGGTTTAAAGTCTGTTTTGTCAGAAACTAGGATTGCAATCCCTGCTTTTTTCTGCATTTAATTTGCTTGGTAGATTTTCTTCCATTCCTTTATTTTGAGCCTGTGTATGTCTTTGGACATGAGATGGGTCTCTTGAATACAGCTTACGCATGGGTCTTGACTCTTTATCCAGCTCACCATTCTGTGTCTTTTAATTTGGGCATTTAACCCATTTACATTTAAGGTTAATATTATTATGCCTGAATTTGATCCTGTCATTATGATGCTAGTTGGTTATTTTGAAGACTTGTTTATGTAGTTTCACTGGTCTCTGTACTTCAGTCTTTTTGTAGTGGTTGGTAACAGTTTTTCTTTTCCATATTTAGTGCTTCCTGCAGGAGCTCTTGCAAGGCAGGCCTGGTGGTGACAAATTCCCTCAGCATTTGCTTATTGGAAAGGATCTTATTTCTCCTTTGCATATGAAACTTAGTTTGGCCAGATATGAAATTCTGGGTTTGAAGTTGTTTTCTTTAAAAATATGGGATATTGGCACCCAATCTTTTCTGACTCGTAGGATTTCCACTGAGAAGATCACTGTTAGTCTAATGGGCCTCCTTTGTATGTGACCTGGCCTTTCTGTCTGGTTGCTCTTAACATTTTTTCTTTCATTTTGACCTGGAAGAATCTGATGATTATGTGTCTTGAGGTTGATCTTCCTATGGAGTATCTTACTGGGATTCTCTTGATTTTCTGAACTTGAATGTTGGCCTGTCTTACTAGGTTGAGAATGTTCTCCTGGATGATATCCGGAAGTATGTTTTTCAACTTGGTTCCATTCTCCTCATCTCTTTCAGGTACCCTAATCTACCATAGATTGGTCTTTTTACATAATCCCAACTTGGAGGTTTTGTTCGTTCCTTTTCATTTTTTCCCCTATATTTTTCTCTGCCTGTCTTGTTTCAGAAAGACAGTCTTCAAGCTCTGGTATTCTTTTCTCCACATGGTCTATTCAGTTATGGTTACTTGTGATTGCCCTGTGAAGTTCTCATTTTGTGGTTTTCAGCTCCATCATATCAGTTTTGCTCCTCTCTAAACTGGCTATTCTGGTTAGCAGCTCCTGTATTGTTTTATCATGATTCTTAGCTTTTTTTTTTTTTTTTTCCAGTGGTTTAGAACATGCTCCTTTAGCTCAGTGGAGTTCATTATTAGTCACCTTCTGAAGCCTACTTCTGTCAGTTCAGCCGTCTCAGTCTCAGCCCAGTTCTGTGCCCTTGCTGAAGAGGTGTTGTGATCATTTGGAGGAGAAGAGGCACTCTTGCTTTTTGAGTTTTCAGCAATTTTGCATTCTTTCTCATCTTTATGGGCTTATCTACCTTTGATCTTTGGGTTGCTGACCTTGAATGGGGTTTTTGTGGGGTCTTTTTTGTTGATATTGTTGTTGCTTTTTGTTGGTTTTACTTTTAATAGTCAGGCCCCTCTTCTGCTGTGATTTGCTGGGGATCCACTCCAGACCCTAATTACCAGGCTGCAAAACAGCAAAGATGGCCACCTGCTCCTTCCTCTGGGAGCTCCATCCCAGAATGGCACCAACCTGATACTGGCCCAAACACTCTTATAGGAGGTGTCTGGAGACCCCCACTGGGAGGTCTCATCCAGTCAGGAGGAATGAGATCATGGACCTGCTTAAAGAAGCACTCTGGTCCTTGGTGGAGTTGGTGTGCTGCACTGGGGGAAACCCCCCTCCAGATCACCCAGACTCTCCAGAGCCAGCAGGCAGAAAAGGCCAAATCAGCTGAACTGCAGAGACTGCAACCCTCTCTCCTCCCAGGAGCTCTGTCACAGGGAGATCAGAGTTCTGTCCATAAAACCCTGGCTACAGTTGTTGAAATTCCCATATAGAAGCCCTGCCTAGTGAGGATAAATGGATCGGGGTCTCACTTAAAGAAGCAGTCTGACTACAATCTGCCACAGCAGCTGTGCTGCACTGTGGGGACAGCCCAGGGTCCCTGGAGCAGGAAGGCCAGGACATGTGAGTTGAGTGCAGAAATGGTGGCTGTGCCTCCCCTCCAGGAATGTGGTTGTCTCAGGCAGTCTCCAGCCTGCTACCACTGGCTAGCAGGAATTGCAAGCCACTGAGTCTTAACTTGTGTGGTGCCATGGGCGTGGGGACCACTGAATGACTGCACTTGGCTCTAATGTATTGGTGTACCTTGGATTTGACTATATTCTTACCTTACTGTTTGTTATATCTTCATAAGTTTTCATGTTGTTAGTGTTCTTTCATTTCAACTTGAAGAACTCCCTTTAGCATTTCTTGTAGAATAAATCTAGAATACCCACAATTTCTGTTGTCTGGGAATATCTTTATTTCTCCATTGTTTCTGAAGATACCATCATCATGTATAGTATTCTTGATTGGCAGTTTTTTTCTCTGTGCACTTTAAACATATCATTCCATTTTGTTATAGCCAGAAAATATTTCTGCTGAGAAATTCACTTATAGTTTTAGAGAGTTTTCCTTGTATGTGATGAGTTCCTTTGCTTTGCTCCTTTTCAAAACTGTCTCTGTCTTTGACTTTAAAAAAAAATGATTTCCATAGGTTTTTGGGGAACAGGTGGTATTTGATTACATGAGCAGGTTCTTTAGTGGTGATTTGCGAGATTTTGGTTCACCCATCACCTGAGCAGTATATACCAAACCCAATTTGTAGTCTTTTATCCCTCACCCTCATCTCTCTTTGACTTTTAATAAATTGATTCTAATAAATTGATCTGTGAAGATCTCTTTGTATTTAATTTATATGAGATTCTTTGGGCTTCACAGATTGGAATGTTCTTTCCCTCTCCAGATTTGGGAAAATTTCTATCATTGTTTCTTTACATAAAATTTCTGCTCTTTTCTCTTTTTCTGCTCCTTTTGTGATTCTCATAAGGCATATATTGGTTTGCTTGTTGGTGTCCTATAAATCCCATAGGCCTTCCACCCTCTTTTAAATCTTTTTTCCTCTGACTTGATGAATTCAGAGGATATTATCTGGGTAATTTCAAATGACCCATCTTTGAACTTACTAATTATTTCTTCTGCTTGATTGAGTCTGCTGTTAAAGCTCTTTATGAAATTTTTCAGTTTAGTGATTGTGTTTCTTAGCTTCAGAATTTTCATTTGGCTGTTTTTTTTTTTTGGTTTCTATCTTTTGGTTAAACTTCTAATTTTGTCCATGTATTATTTTAGTGATATTATTTAGTTGTCTATCTGTGCTGTTTTGGAGCTCACTGCTTCTTTATGATGATTATTTTGAGTTTTTTGTGAGATAGTTCATAGATCTCAATTTGTTTAGGTTAATTTACTGATGTTTTATTTTGTTTCTTTAGTGTTGCTCTGTTTCACTGATTATATATGATGCTATGGCCTTTTGTTGGTGTCTGTGCATTTGAAAGTAGGTTCTTTTTTCAGTCTTTATAGACTGACTTTGGCAGAGAGAGTTCTTCGTCTGTCAGTCCATCCAGAGATTCTGAGCTGGCCATCTGGCAAGGTCCCCATGTGGGCTTGCTTGCTCATCTGGTGCCTGGATCAGTGGTGGGTAGACTTGGTGCTTGGGTTCATGGAGGCAGGCCTGGATCCTGGGTCCACTGAGGTTGGCCTGTAACTTAGATCTGTGTGGCAGGGCTTGCACTTGAGTTCATGGTAGCAGGCATAGATTGTGAATCTCTAAGGACGGGCCTGTATCTTGGGCATATGGGAGCTGGTCTGGCACCTGTGTCCACTTAGACTGGCCTATTGACTAAATCCATGTGGGAGTGAGGGCCTAGAGCCTGTGTCCATGGGGCTGGCCTGAAGCCTGAGTTCATGGGGGCACTTCAGACACTGAAGCTGGTCTTAAGTCTGAGTCTATAGGGGCCAGTCTGGTGCTGGAATGGGCCATAACCTAGGTCCAAGGAGTTAGGTCTGGTTTTGAGTTGCAGGGGCTGGCCTGATGCTGGTGTATGGAGTTAAGCCTTTTGCCTGGGAGTTTGAGGGTGGGCTGGCAAACTAGATCTGGCCTTGAGTCTGGTGCTGTGAAAGCTGGCCTGATGGGCCTGGAGCCTGGAGTGGTGGGACCATCTGGTGCAGGCCTAAAGCCTGGGTCCATGGCAGCTGACCTGTTGCTGTATTGAACCTTGATCTTGAGTCCACAGGGACTTTTCTAGAGCCCAGGTGGGCCTGGAACCTAAGACTCTGGGGCCAGGATGTTGTTGGGGCCAGCCTGGAGCTTGTCTGGTGCCTGATCTACGTGGTCCAGCCTCTTACCAGTGTTCACTGCAGAAGGCCTGGTACTAGGGTCAGGTCTGATGCTCAACTCAACTTTCCTTCTCTTGTGTGGAGGGTATCTCTCTCTCTGTTGCAGTGCCTGGTCTTGGAGGAGGGGTGACAAGAGTAATGTGAAACTGTCCTTGTTACTTGGAGGAAGGGTGATATAGGAAATGTAAAACTGTCCTTCCTGTGTCTTTTCTTATTTCTGTGTTCTACCCAGGTGCTGTCACGTCTTACCTGGATTACTCAGTTCTTTAAAAGAATTTTTGTGGATGGAAAGTTGTTTAAATTGATGTTTCTTGGAAGGAAGAAGCACTGGAAACTCCTATTCTGGCATTTTGCTGATATCACTTCCTATCTTCTTTTTGTTAAGAGAGCTATCATATTGAATGTTGAATTATATCATATGCTTTTTCTTCCATCTGTTGAAACAATCATATGATCCTGTCCTTTGTTCTGTTAATATGGTAAATCATTTTGATTGATTTTTAAAGAATATTTATATTTTTAATTAAAAATGCATCATTAAAAATTAGTCTTTCTGACTCTATTCTTGTGCCTTCAACATTTTCCAATGATTTCTCATCCTCCAATAATGAAAGTATGCTTGATCCTGACATGGGGAATTTAGCACACTTGAAAGCATCAAAGATTCTGTTGATGTGCTGTTTTTGGTTGTTGGTTTGTTTTACACAGCCTCATAAGAACTTTAGATCTCATGAAATGAACCTTTCAAAGTTGGCCTGGTCAACATGAGGACTTTTTTACTTTTCCAAGCTTCTTAATGAAAAGGTAAACCTATTACCTGGGGTTCAGGATAGCTAGTTTTGTTAAAGGCTGTATTGTAGGATAATCTACATTGATATCTCAAACACTGGTCCATTCTGAAAGCTGTTAAAGAAACACATTATTTTGACACTCATTGAAATGGTAAAGAAGACTTTATTCAAGACTACTGCAGTAGGGATATTGCAATAAGGAAAGAGACTGAGCTCAACTTTGAATCCCCAGCAAAGACAGCTAGGGACTTATAGCCAATGAGCAGAGTGAGGGGGCTAGTGGATTGAAAATTACTAAGAGGAGACATCAAGGGTAGGTGGATTCTTGCTAAACTGACTTTAAAGGATTCTTGTTAAAGGCGGGCCAAGGACTTATACATTAAAGGTAGGGGATGAGGAACTCAATCAAATATCAAGGATGGGTGGATTCTTGCTAAACTGGTTTGTGTAGTATTCTTGCTAAGGTTGGACTGGGCAGGCCGAAGACAAGATGGGACCAAGGTCAAGACCTACTCTAGAAGATGGCTCAGAGAAGCCCTACTGAAGTCTGTTTAGGGAGAGAGTTGGTCAATGACTTTAGATACTGTTCCTGGAAAATATCTTTGATTAATTTTTGAAAGTTAAATCAACCTCACACTACTGGTAAAATCCAACTGATCATGTTAAATTATCTTTTGTTATGAATGATTTCTTTTACTAATATTTTGTTTGGAATTTATGAGTCTATATTCATCAGTGAAATTTGCTTGAAATTATATTTTTGTGTAATGACATCAGCTTTTGGTATGAAGATTTTTCTTTCCTTCTAACGGGGGTTTTTGAATGTTCTTTATTTTTTATTATCTGGAAGAGTTCTTGTAAGATAG
The DNA here is from genome assembly GCF_002776525.5 of Piliocolobus tephrosceles. NCBI lineage: Eukaryota > Metazoa > Chordata > Mammalia > Primates > Cercopithecidae > Piliocolobus > Piliocolobus tephrosceles. The sequence continues at coordinate 15,890,464 of NC_045447.1, forward strand.
GAATTAATTCTTTCTTGAAAAACTTAAAAAAATAAACCCATTGTTCTAGCCATCTGGGCTGAGAATTTTCTCTGAGGAAAGTTTTTTGAGTACTGATTTACTTTTCTTAATGGTTATAGATATATTCAGGTTTTAAATTTTTTTACATCAGTTTTGATGTTATATTTTTCTAGAAATTTGTCTATTCAGTCTAAAATGTCAAGTTCATTAGCATAACATTATTTATAAGATCCTCACATTTTAATATTTGAAGATATGTAACTCTCATTACTGTTATTGGTTTTTTTTTTTTTTCTTGACCAGTTTCACCATAGGGGAATACATTTTATTGATCAACTCCAATAATCATCTTTTGGTTTTTATGACTTTCTTTATGTTTTTCTACTTTAGCATTTTTTTGCCCTCATGTTTATCACTTCTAACTTCTTTAACCCTCCTTGCATTGATTTTACCATTCATTCTCTAACTTCTTATGATGGATGCATATCTCATTATTTTGTAGCTTTTAAAACTTTCCTTACTTTTGAATATATGGCTATAATTTTCTCTAAGGAATGTTTTATTTGCATCCCACATGTTCTGATGTGCATCATATTGGTTGTCATTTTCATAAAATATCTTTAGTATCAATTATTTTTCTTTCACTCTTAGATTATTCGTAATGTGTTTCTCAATTCTTAATTACATGGTATAGTCTTCAAGTACAAGAAAAAAAAGATTTTGAGAAATTTTACTCTTCCTACTCATTCAAGATGGGGCCATTGAAACTGTGGTATACCTGATGTTGACTCCTACACAGAATTCTTTATCTACAACCTAAGAAACAGAGGTGTTAAAGATGCTCTGTGTATACTCATAGGAAGAGAAACTTCTCCCAGATGAATTATTATTCAGAGGTGGAGTCAAGGAGCAGAAGGTGAAGTTCTCCCTGGACTTTCTCCTTCTATTTTCATATTGATCCAACAGCCACACATTATTATATGGCAACTTGACCACAAAGTATTGACTGTCCTGATTACCACAGTTGACCTAGATGTCAAGAAACCTATGTTCAGGTCTGACCCAGCCAAAGCTCTATGTAAACACTTCATCGTATAATAACTTTTCATGTCCAATAAGGATTCCTTTCTTTCCACTAACAGGATCCAATTTTAGTAAATTATAGGATCTTCTGCAAATCTTACAGGGGAAGCATCTGACCAGATCCATGAGTTAGGGCTAGTTTCTCATAGGGAGCTCATACCTGGAAAGGAGATAATGGAAAAAATGGATTGTACAAGATGGGATGTGGACAGGGCATGTCACTAGATGCTGAGATTTGCGCATCTGATTTTAGCATGAGAAAAATAGCCAGGGCAAATTTATGAGACTGGGAAATTCTTTTACCTAAGAACTTGTGTTGATGGGGTAAGATAGCTGTACAGCTGAAAGAGGGTGAGAAGTGGCCTGAGGCAGGGTAAGATGATTAAAAGTGAGACACATTTTAGCCCTTTCAGTGATTTCAGGGAATTTAGGTGGGAGGCAGAACAAATTAGCAAAACAAGGGTGAACTCTGGTTTAGAAGGACCTACTCACCACCCTTTGTGTTCAGCCAAGGATTCTTCTGCCTGAAGTTGTCTGTGAAGTTGTCACCTATCCTTGGGTGGCTTTGTAGTTACCACCCATAGGATCATTGTGCTGCTCTTTTCTGGTAATCCCAGTTGAAATTAAAGAGCTACTCAGAGTGGCACTCAGAATATATTCCATGATTCTGTATTTCCTTCCAAGGTAAGTCTGCTTTTATATTTTCTTTCATTAGTGACAAGGTAAGTCTGCTTTTATATTTTCTTTCATCACCTCTGGCCTAGTTCTTTGCCACAATACCTGACATATCTGGATACTTGAAACTATTGTTAATTCAGGAAGGACTGAGCATTGATATTAATCAGCTAAAGAGAATACCATGGTGTTTTTACCTGCACAATTTACTCCATTGAATATTAAGTTCCTACAGCTTTTACACATTCATACAAAAAGGCAAAAATAAAGGAGTGATCGCTTCCTTTTAATCACTGTGTGCGGTACAGCTGGGCATAGGCTGTGCAGTAGGGGGTCTTAGCTGGCCTGGAGATGGGGGAGGCACCATGGAGAGGATGCTGTGAGTGAAGACCCTGAAGTGGAATGTACATATTCATATGAGAGAATGACAGCTCATTAACACTTAGAATTTTTATATGTTAATAATTGTGTTAAGCAAAAAAGGGAAGAAACACTTAAAGAAAGAGAGAGGGATGTGTTGGGAAAGAACTCCTTTAACTATTTATTGTTTTTCTAAACTAATTTTTTGTCTCACTAAAAAGTAATGTGCCATGAGAAAATGGAAAAAAAGTTGACCATTCAAACAACTCTGCATTGAGAAGAATGTTCTCATTATACAACCAGCAGAAGAGGCCATAATATGATATAATAATATATAAATTGATATGCATATGGTATGATAATGATAACATGAAAGTTGAAAACTTCCTTAGATAAAAAGACCACAAAGTTAAAAGATGAAGAATTAACTGGGAATATCAGCAACATGAAACAGATAAGGATATAATATATTTAACACAAAAAAAGCAGTGATGCAATTCAATAAAGAGCTCTATCAACACTGCTTGATCCTCATAAAAGGCGCTTGCTGCCTGTCCCTTGCTTCAACCATCCCAAGTGCCATCCTCCAAAGAGTGGCACCTTTGCATAGGTGGGGAAACCTGCCTATCTGTACTCCCTTCTTCTGAGACTTAGAGGGCTTTAACAGAGAAAGAGAGGTCCCATATCCAGTCCTGCTGTCAACCCAGACTTCTCTCTACCATCCACTTATACCTAGAGTTTTCTTTTTAAGAAACAGCAGTTGTATCACACAATGTCCCCTCAATATTGCTAGACAAAAGGCAGATATACAGAAGTCAAATGGAGATAACTCATGTTATAGATTAAGAAAGAAAATATATATATAATTATTTGTATGGCATTTTCTCATCAAATGCAAATGCAAAAGCAGTTAGAAAAATACAAAAAGGTAATGGTGTAAAGTATTAACAGCAGTTGTCTTTAAATGAAAAAATGATGGGTAATTTTTTCCTTTTCCTTAGTTTTTTAATATTTTATATTCTTACAGAATTCACATATATTGTTTTTCAGTAGGGACAAACAGAATAAACTAGGGATTAAAAATGAAGGAATCAAGAACTTGTTCCAATAACTAATAGTCACTCACTGTCTTTAGATCTGTATTGCAGCACTATTTACAACAGCAAAGACATGGAACCAACCCAAATACCCATCAATGATAGACTGGGTAAAGCAAATGTGGTACATATACAGCAAGGAATACTCTGCAGCCACAAAAGGAATGAAATCATGTCTTTTTCAGGGACGTGGATGAAACTGGAAGCCATCATCCTCAGCAAACTAACACAGGAACAGAAAACCAAACACCACATGTTCTCACTCATAAGTGGGAGTTGAACAATGAGAACACATGGACACAGGGAGGGGAACAACCACACCAGGGCCTATTGGGGGATGCGGGGGGGTGGGGGTGAGGGGAAGGAAAGTATCTGGATAAATGGCTAATGCATGCAGTGCTTAAAACCTAGATGATGGGTTCATATGTGCAGCAAACCCCAGTGGCACACGTATACCTATGTAACAAACCTGCACATTCTGCACGTGTATCCTGGAACTTAAAGTGAAATTAAAAAAAAAAAAAAACAAAAAACAAACGATCTACTCCCAGATGGGTGATTTTGGGCCAGTCTCCTGATCTATCTGTGCCTGGTTTCCTTTCCTCTTCCAGTATTATTCTTGTTCTTAGTTCCAGCAAATAGTATATCTCCTTGGTTCAGCTTTTTCCATGTGGAGGTTAATCCCTATGAATGAACCACTTCCAAAGCTGGTCTTGGAAATGGTCCCTGAAGCTCAGAGTACTTGATCCTTCCAGGTCCTGTTGACATTTCTTGTGATTGGGTGGGACCTCTTGGTCCCAGACTGAGCTGCCAACTGAGCTTCCTTCTAGACCTAAGTTGTGTCTGGTGTCATTCTTTTGGTGGTCTCACTCTCAGGTTTGAATATCTTGAACACCTATCAAGTTTACTTATCAAGTCACCCTTGACCATGGCAGACTGAATGTTTCCCTCCACTTGACTAAACTTCACACAGGCTCTTTCCCAACTCTAGGTTCCTGACCTCCCTTTTCTTATGGCATTTACTTTAGAAAACCTATGAATTATTTCTATGCCTCTTGAAAAATTTTAAAAATTTTAAAAGGCTCTTGCTAGTTTTGCAACCCAGGAATATCATTCTCAACGACCTGGTACTGTCTACTTGAAATGAAATCATTTTATTTTCATATTTCAATTATCAAAATTCATTCAAAATTTCATTTTAATCATTGAGGGTGATGGCACACCTATCCTCCAGGCTCTGTAGGAGGGTAACGACCTAATTTTCATGGACAATTCTTTGTTCCACATTGCAAACCTACCTCCTGTCACAAAGATATGAGAAGTTTTTTTTTGGGGGGGGGTAAAGCCAGTTAGCAAAAATAGCTTATGTTCTTTCTCTCACCCCAGCACTTAAATAGCCTCCTGCCCTTAGTTTCAGCAGACTTGATTTCATACTGAGTTCTGGTGTCTGCTCCGTATTGCAACTGCCTTAAATGAAGTCTTCCCAGCATGTTTAAATTTGTCCAGTACAATTTTTGCTGTGATACCCTGTAATGATTGCTGGCCACTGCCTCTCTCCAGGCTGCAGCTCTGTCTCTGGCCAGTTGGTCCTTTTCCAGTCCTGCCACATCAGGCATCCTTCATCTGTTAAACTGCTTGTGATATTGAGCATCCATCTTGCCCTGAATTTGGGTTTTTCAAGATTATATTAGAGAAGTCCAATTAGGAAGGCATTTAGAAGAGCCTGGGCCTCTACTCTGGAGAAGTACCCTGTACTGAGTACAGCATTTTCCCAAGCCAAGGAATTTCTGCAAAGCCCCCTTCATGTCCCTGTTCCTCAAGCTATAGACAAAAAGATTCAGCATGGGAGTGACCATTGTGTATACCACAGATACAATCATTCCAGCATCTGCTGAGTAGGGGGATGAGGACTGGAAATACACCAGAAAGACGGTTCCATAGAAGAGAGTGACCACTGTCAGGTGAGAACCACAGGTAGAGAAGACTTTGTGCTTCCCCTCAGCAGAGGGGATCCTGAGGATGGTGTGCTTGATGTGGGCATAAGAGACCAGGACACAGGTGAGAGGAATGACTTCCGAGAGAGTGGTTTCAGTGAACATTATGATGTGAAAGACCCTTGTGTCTGAACAGGCAAGCTTGAGGATTGGGAGAAGATCACAGAAAAAGTGTGGGATGGAATGGGAGGCACAGCAAGAAAGCTGAGCTATGAGAAAAGTAAGTGAGAAAGCCAGGAGGCGGGAGCAGAGCCAGGACGCGGCCACCAGCAGCAGGCAGCGCTGGGGATGCATGATTGTGGTGTAGCGTAGAGGACGGCAGATGGCCATGTAGGGATCATACACTATCATGGCCAGCAGGAAGTCATCCAGCAGGGCCAATGCCATGAAGAAGTGCATCTGCATGAGACACTCAGTGTAGGAGATGGTGTGATGCAGTGTCTGGATGTTCACAGCACCTTGGGGACAATGGTGCAGGTGAAACAGGTATCGATGAAGGACAGGTTGGCCAGGAAGAAGTACATGGGGGTGTGGAGATGAGGGTCAGAACCAATGGCCAGGATGATGAGTAGGTTTCCCAAAATGGTGACCAGGTACATGCCCAGGAAGAGCCCAAACAGGAGAGGCTGCTGCTCTGGGTGCTCAGGGAAGCCCAGGAGCAGGAAGTCAGAGATGCTGGTTTCATTTCTAATTTCCTTCTAAAGCGGAAAAAGTAGCAGGTAATTCTGATTAAGTAAGCTATCCTTTAAAAATTACAGAGTCCATGGACATTGGTATGTTTTTCTTTGTTCTTTGGGGAGGTCACTCTGATTCACTAATGGCTGTAATTGCGTGTTTGCAAATATGTACAGATATGGAGACTGTGGACGATGATAATGAAAGGTTGGGATGAAGGTGTTCTTTGGTTTCTAGAATACTGTAATATCGCAAGTTTTCCTCACATATCACCTGAATGAGACTGAACTGGAATTTACCTTAAAGAACTGCTTCAAGTTTTAATTCTCCCTTTAAAACAAACTCTTATAACATCAGTTTTAACCTCAGTGTCTTACTGTGGAGCTAATTTGGGGGTCTTGCACATACTAGGATTTAGTGAGCAACACAAGGAGCTCTGTATGTATGTGGGTGAATGTGTGTGTGTGTGTGTATGTGTGTTGAAGGAGATGGAAGACAGAACAATTTCTTTAGAGGGGAGCCAGTGGAGAGTCAGGGGTCTCTGGTGTGCTGGGAGTGCTCTGGCCCTTTTGCCTTTGATGATCATTGTAATGAGTCAGTGTGACCATGAGGAGGTTGCAAATTTTAAAACACATTATTAAGAGCACACCATTTTCATTTTCGTTATGAACTTCACCATCAACATATTTTGTGTTAAGATCTAGGCTGGGCACAGTGGCTCATGCCTGTAATCCCTGCACTTTGGGAGGCCGAGGCTGGTGGATCACCTGCGGTCAGGAGTTCAAGACCAGTCTGGCCAACATGGTGAAACCCTGTCTCTACTAAAAATACAAAAATTAGCCGGTTGTGGTGGTGTGTGCCTGTAATCCCAGCTACTCGTGAGACTGAGGCAGGAGGATTGCTTGAATGCAGGAGGTGGAGGTTGCAATGAGCCAAGATTGCACCACTGTGCTCCAGCCTGGGCGACAGAGTGAGACTCTAAAAAAAAAACCAAAATAAAACATATTTTTTGTTAAGATCTAGTCCTTGGCATCCTGGAGACTGGATGGGAAATCCTTTCTCTGCTCCTTGTTCTCAGTCTGACCTTAGTCAATTGTCGAGCCTGTTTGAATCTCTGTTTCCTAGTTTGTACCATGTGCAACCTCACAGAGTCACTGAAGTTATTGTTGAAATAACATATATGGAAAGCGGCTCTCATGAATGGTGGTGATTGTTATATCATTAGTAGCAGTAGAAATGGGACCTTGGGACAGAATGTAATAGGAAGCCTTGAATGCTTTCCAGTTCTGTTTCTCACATGTTTTTAAACTTTGGGAAATATTTACCTCTTTTGAGCCTTGCTGTTTTTCTTTTCTTTCTTTCTTTCTTTTCTTTTCTTTTTTTTGCTCTATAGGAGGTAGCAAATAACCCTATCTGATAGTTTTGTTGAGAGGACTAAATGCTGGAGTCAGTCGAAGTCTCTTCATAAACCATGATGTGCAATCAAAGCAAGAAACTCCACTGTTCCTGTTGGATGGTATCGAAGAACAAATACAACCAACACTCAGTGGTAGCACGTGCTAATGTCATGTTTGTTTAGTGTAGTGATTAAAACATACAATTCTCTTTGGAATCTGACGGAATTTCCCCACTCTTTACTCTCTGTGTGACTTTGAGGAAGTCATTTTTTTTTTTTTTTTTTTTTTTTTTTGAGGTGGAGTCTCGCTTTGTCTCCCAGGCTGGAGTGCAGTGGTGCAATTTCGGCTCACTGCAAGCTCTGCCTTCTGGGTTCATGCCATTCTCCTGCCTCAGCCTCCCAAGTAGCTGGGAATATAGACACCCGCCACCACACCCGGCTAATTTTTTGTATTTTTAGTAGAGACAGGATTTCACCGTGTTAGCCAGGATGGTCTCAATCTCCTGATGTGATCTGCCTGCCTTAGCCTCCCAAAGTGCTGGGATTACAGGCGTGAGCCACTGTGCCTGGCCTGAGGAAGTCATTTAACCTCTCTCAGCTTCATTTTCCACATCTGCTTAAATGGGATAGTTACTAAAGTTACCACATTAGAGTAGTTATGAGGATTAAATTTGATAATGATTGTAAGATATTCAGAACAAGACCGATACACTATTAAGTGCTCAGTAAATATGATCTATTATTCTTATTTCTATTTTAAATAAAATGACAGTGCTTTTTCCTTGTCGTTCTGTCCTGGTTAGGACCTGCATGTTGGGCTTGTAAATTGTGAGGTGTCCATATTGAGAGTCATCATTATCACTGTCCACATCACCAACACCACTTTTAAATGGTTGTGATTCTACTCATAACTATTCATAGCAAAGCATCTGTTTTTCTGGGAGCAAAGTATAAACTTGGTCAAATATCTTCATCATCAGAGCCCAAATATTATTAATCATATAATGGAAATAAATAAGATACATCTTGGGCTGGGCACGGTGGCTCACTCCTGTAATCCCAGCACTCTGGGAGGCTGAGGTAGGCAGATCACTTGAGGTCAGGGGTTCAAGACCAGTCTGGCCAACATGGTGAAACCCCATCTCTACTAAAAATATAAAAATTAGCTGGTTGTGGTGGCTCATACCTGTAGTCCCAGCTACTCGGGAGGCTGAGGCACTAGAATCACTTGAACCCGGGAGATGGAGATTGCAGTGAGCTGAGATTGCACCACTGCACTCCAGCCTGGGCAACAGAGTGAGACTCCATCTCATAAAACTAAAACTAAAACAAAAACAAAATAAGATCATCTTAAATAATCATTCACCAGTTCAATTTTAAGAAAAAGAAAGCATGTGAATGAGGTTGATAAAATATAAATGGACATAGAAAAGTAAATTATTGGTATTGACCTGGCGTGATGATTGAGGGTGATTCTGGGAACCTTGCCTGTCCTAGCTGGCTGAGAATGCTGAGAATGAGTTATGCTTTGTTATTGCTCAGGTGCTATACACTGGTTGCCAATGAAGCTTAGAGAGGATGGTCTGAGACTTCTTCTCTACAATGACCTTAGGCTGGACCTGATGAACACCAGAGTTAACCAGAAAGTGATTGGCAGAAAGAAAGAGTAGAAAGGAAGGAAAGGAAAAAGGGAGAAGCTGTGTGGGCTGTGCGTGTGTGTTTGTACATGCACATGCTCTAGATTCTGCTCTCTCTCCCTATTCCTATGCCTCAGTTCTTACCTGGCAATGCTGGCCAGTCTCAAACTCTGCCACTACCACCAAAGATATTGAGTTCACTCCACTGTTTTCTCTTCAAGAAAACATGGCTGGAGTCACAGATTCTTTCCATGTTTAGGAACAGCATAGACTAAAGTCAGGTCTTCAGTGACACCTCAGGCACAGGAGCCAGGAGATGCTGCTGACTTTTCATGTGCAGTGTCTCCTGGGACCCAATCCCCGACCTCCTAGTTAGAGACAAGATAGGGCAATTGTCCAACCTCCCAGCTGTCCCCTCTGGACTATGGTTCCCTGAGTCCCAGCAGTGTCAATGATGCCCCTCGTCAGAACGAGGGTTGGGATTCGGGAGGGTCACTGCTCCTGGATTTTTCCTTGGGTGAGCTGCAGGTTGGATTTGTCATCTTCAGTCACCTTCACTATGACTTTGTCATGGAGTACACACCTTTAGTTAGAGCCCAACATTTATGGATAAAATATAGTATGTTCCAGAAAATAAGAAAAAAGAATAAAACAGATCAAGGTCACATTTTCTACCTTCAAATGTCATAAACATTCTTACTCTCTATAATCCCAGGGCGCAGAGATTAGACTAATGTATAGACCCTATATTAGGTGCAGGAGCTATCTCTGGATTTATTTGTTGATTTATGTTGTAAATATATCATACATAAAGAGAATGTATAGAACACATATGTGCTGTTTAAACAGTGATAATAAAGTTAACGCACATTTTCCCACTGCTCTGTGTAAACAGTAGTTTTGTGTTTTGAAGTAGTTTTGAAGTAGTTCAATCCTTTTAAGGTTCTGTGTGTGCTTCTTTTCAATTATATTCCTTTCTTCCCTCTTTAGAAGAAATGTCTATCATGAGTATGGTGTTACATTGCCTTACTTTCCTTTGTAGTTTTGCCACATATGCATATATGTCTAAACTACATACAGTATGCTCTGAATTTGCCTATTTTTGTACTTTTTGTAAAGGGAATTATACTTTTTTGCATTCTTCTGTTGCTTATTTTGCTCAACATTATTCTCTTAGGGTCATTCATGTGAATGCATGTAGCTGAAGGGCATTCATATCCATTGCTATTTAATAATCCCTCATTATGAACTGTTTGCCTGCTGAATTTCAGAATTCAGAACTTTTGGATTTGAAATTATTTGTATATCATCTAAGAGTCTCTCAGAAGTTTTTAGGGTAGCACTACATAATCAAACACATAGTATTTCCACAACAGAATGAATATTCACACTAAGCGCAACTAATAAAGACTACAAGTAGCCTTGTGCAAATTTAGATCATGGTTTGTGGACTAAATGAGTTCACCACAGGCAGTAATAAAATTTTTTATTGTCAGAGTTTTTCAGAGGATAGAAGGATATTCAGATGAGTGTGTACTCATTATCTCATGTGCATCTAAAAAATTAAGTAGTATAACACATGCAGAAAACTACACAAAACGCAAATGTGCCACCTGAGAAATTATTAGAAACCAATAACAAAAAAACAACGTTCTACTTCATGATCTCTGTATTAGTCCATTCTCACACTGCTATAAAGAAATACTACCCAAGACTGCGTAATTTATTAATATAAACAAAGGAAATTTAATTGACTCAGTTCCGCATGGCTTGGGAGGCCTCAGAAAACTTACAATCATGGTGGAAGGGGAAGCAGGCACGTTTTACATGGCAGCAGGGGAGAGAGCATGTGAGAATGCAGGAAAAACTGCCATTTATAAAACCATCAGATCTTGTGAGAATTCACTATCATGAGAACAGCATGGGGGAAAAAATTTCCTTTCTCTGCATCCTCTCCAGGATTTGTTTTTTGTGTTTTTGGTAACATTCTAACTGGTGAGGTAATATCTCGTTGTAGTTTTGATTTGCATTTCCCTGATGATTAGTGATATTAGTCATTTTTTCATTTATCTGTTGGCCACTTATAAGTCTTCTTTTGAGAAATGTCTTTTCAGGTCTTTTACCCACTTTAAAGTCAAATTATTATTATTTTCACTATTGAGTTGTTTGAGTTAATTATATAGTCTGGATATTAACTCCTTGTCAGATGCATAGTTTGCAAATACTTTTGCCTATTGTCTCTATACTTTATTGATTTTTTTCCTTTTCTGCACAGAACCTTTTTAGTTTAATGTAATCCCATTTTTCTATTTTTGCTTTTGTTGTCTGTGCTTTTGAGGTCTTATTTTAAAAAATTCCTGCCCAGTCCAATTTCTTGATGCATTTTCTCTAAGTTTTCTTCTAGTAGGTTCATAGTTTTGGGTCTTATATTTAAATCTTTAATCCACTTAGAGTTGATTTTTGTATATAGTGAGAGATAGAAGTCTACTTTCATTCTTCTGAATATGGATATCCTGTTTTCCGAATACCATTTACTAAAGAGACTGTCCTTCTCCAATGTGTATTCTTGACACCTTTGTCAAAAATCAGTAGGCTGTTAGGTGCATGGATTTATTTCTGGGTTCTCTATTCAGTTCCATTGGCTTATATGTCTGTTTTTATGCCGGTTACCATGCTGATTTCATTACTATAGCTTTTGAATTCAGGTAGTGTGATGCCTCCAGCTTCATTGTTTCTGCTCAAGATTGCTTTGGTGATCCAGGGTCTTTTTCCTTTTCATATGTATTTTCAGATTTTTTTCTATTTCTGTGATGAATATGATTGAATTTTGATAGAAATTGCATTAAATCTGTGGGTAGTATAGTCATTTTAACTATATTATTTTTTTCAATTCATGAACACAGGATATCTTTCCTTTTATTTGCACGCTCTTCAATTTCTTTAATCAATGTTTTATAGTTTTCATTGTAGAGATCTTTCACCTCCTTAGTATGGGACTTCACAGCAATGAACAGATAATTCAGACATAAAATCAACAAAGAAACATTGGAGTTAAACTGCACTCTAGACCCAATGGACCTAACAGACATTTATAGAACATTCCACACAACTGCTGCAGAATACATATTTTTTTCAACAGCACATAGAACATTCTCCAGGATAGACCATATGTTAGGTCACAAAATTAGTCTTAAAAAAGTTAAAAAAATTAAAATCAGATCAAGTATCTTTCTTACTACAATGCAATAAAACTAGAAATCAATAACAGGAGGAACTTTGGAAACTGTTCAGATGTATGGGAATTAAATGACATGTTCATGAACAACCGATGGGTCAATGAAAAAATTTAAAGAATAATTTAAAAATTCTTAGAGACAAATGAAAATGAAAACACAACATATCAGATCCTATGGGATACAGCAAAAGCAGCATTAAGAAGGAAGTTTATAGCAATAAAAGGTTACATCAAAAAGTAGAAAGATCTTAACTAAACAACCTAATATTGCACCTCAAGGTACTAAAAAAAGATCAGTCTAAACCTAAAATAAGCAGAAGCAAAGAAACAATAAAGATGGAGCAGAAATAAATGAAGTAGGGCCTGGAAAACAATGAAAAGAGCAATGAAATTAAGAGTTAGTGTTTTTGGAAGTAGAAGCAAAATAACCAAACCTTTAGCTAGACAAAGAAAAGAAGAGAGAATACTCAAATAAATAAAATCAGAGATGAAAAAGGAGAGATTAAAACTGATACCATAGAAATACCAAGGATCATAAGAGACTACTATTAATAACTATACACTAACAAATTGGAAAATCTAGAACAAATGGATAAATTCCTGGACACCTACAGCTTACCAAGACTGAGTCATGAAGGAATAGAAAACCTGAACAGATGATTAATGAGTAACGAGATCAAAGCCATACTAATAATTCTGCCATCAAAGAAAAGCCCAGGACCTGACTGTGTCACTGCTAAATTCTACCAAACATTTAAAGGAGAACCAATACCCATTTTACTCACCTATTCCAAAAAACCGAAGAGGAGGGCATACTTCCAAACTCGTGTACAAGGCTAGCATTACCCTGATTGTGAAACCAGACAAGGACATAACAAAAGAAGAAAACTACAGGCCAATATCCCCAAAAAACATCGATGCAAAAATCTTCAACAAAATACTAGCAAACTGCATTCAACAACATATTAAAAAGACCATTCACCATTACCAAGCAGGATTCATCCCCAGGATGAAAGGATGATTTAATATATGAAAATCAATAAACGCATCACATTAACAGAACCAAGGATAAAAACCATATAATAATTTTAATAGATGCTTAAAAGTGTTTGATAAAATTCAACATCCCTTCATGAAAAAAACCCTCAGCAAACTGGGTGTAGAAGGAGCATACCTCGATACAATAAAGGCCATATATGACAAACCTACAGCTGACATCAGTTGAATGTGGAAGAGTTGAAAGCTTTTCTTTTCAGATTTAGAACAAGATAAGGATGCTCACTTTCTGCAGTTTTATTCAAGAGAGTACTGGAATTCCTAGCCAGTGCCATCAGGCAAAAGAAAGAAGTAAAGGACATCCACATTGGAAAAGAGGAAGATGGCAGTTTTCCCTGTTTGTAGATGACATGATCACATATCTCGAAAACCCTGGAGACCCCACCAAAAAACTGTTGGAACTAAAAAATAAATTTGTTAACATTTCAGGATATAAAATTAACATACAAAAATCAGTAGCATTTCCACATGCCAATAGCAAACTATCTGAAAAAGAAGTCAAGGAAGCAGTATCATTCACAATAGTTACAGAAAAATAAAATACTTAGGAATGAACCTAATTATAAATTACAATAATTCATCCACAGATTGTTTGAATTGCTATTATATGAAAACATCATATATGAATAAAATGAAGTTTTTTTCTTTCTTTGTGGTACTTAAATCTTCTATTTATTTTTCTCATCTTATGGCACTGAATGTGACCTCAAGTACAATGTGAAATAGTTGTGGTGAGAGCTGGTATTTTGTCTTTTTTCCTCATTTAGACAGAAAAGATTTGAGAGGCAAGAGCAAACACATTGAAAAGCTAGCAGAAGGCAAGAAATAACTAAGATCAGAGAAGAACTGAAGGAGATAGAGACACAAAAAACCCTCCAAAAAATCAATGAATCCAGGAGTTGGTTTTTTGAAAAGATCAACAAAATTGACAGACC
>NC_045447.1:15924606-15939606 GCF_002776525.5 Piliocolobus tephrosceles
GCAGCAGAGGTTGCAGAAGATAGAATATTGCTGAACAGCGAGTGCACTTGTCTGATTCTTGCTTTGGAAGCTTCCTCTCAGGGGTGTACTCCACCCTGTGAGGTGTGAGGTGTCAGACTGCCCCTAGTGGGGGATGTCTCCCAGTTAGGCTACTCAGGGGTCAGGGACCCACTTGAGCAGGCAGTCTTCCGCTTCTCAGATCTCAACCTCCCTGTTGGGAGATCCACTGCTCTCTTCAAAGCTTTCAGACAGAGTCATTCACGTCTGCACAGGCTTCTGCTCCTTTAGCTGAGCCCTGTCCCCAGAGGCGGAGTCTACAGAGACAGGCAGGTTTCCTTGAGCTGCTGTGAGCTCCACCCAGTTCGAGCTTCCCAGCAGGTTTATTTACCTACTTAAGCCTCAGCGATGGCGGGCGCCCCTCCCCCAGCCTCGCTGCTGCCTTGCGGTTAGATTGCAGCAGACTGCTGTGTTAACAAGGAGCGAGGCTCCGTGGGCCTGGGACCCTCCCGGCCAGGTGTGGGATATATTCTCCGGTGTGCCTGTGTTACAGCGCAGTATTGGGGTGGGAGTTACCCGATTTTCCAGGTGTTGTGTGTCTCAGTTCCCCTGGCTAGGAAAAGGGACTCCCTTCCCCCTCGAGCTTCCCAGGTGACGCGATGCCTCGCCCTGCTTCAGCTCTCACTGGTCAGGCTGCAGCAGCTGACCCGCATGGATTGTCCGGCACTCCCGAGTGAGATGACCCCAGTACCTCAGTTGAAAATGCAGAAATCACTGGTCTTCTGTGTCGCTCACGCTGGGAGATGCAGACTGGAGCTGTTCCTATTCGGCCATCTTGCTCCGCCCCCCTTATAAACTATCATTTGGCCACCAGCTTATGGGCTGTGACACTGAACAAGTTGCCCAATCTTTCTGGTTTCACTTTCTGCATCTGCTTGAAGAGGTAATAACAATGCCTAACTCAAAAAGTTGTTGTGAGGATTAAGTTAGATAGGGATTGTGCAGAACTAGAACAATGACTAGTTCATATCCAATGCTCATAAAATATTAGCCTTTGTTGATAGTCTTGTTTCTCTTGATAGAGTTAAGAAAATGAGAGCACTTTCTACAGGTGATTAATTAGTCCTTTGTGTTTGCTCAGAACGTTCCTGCTTTTAAAATAGAAAGTCCCACTTGTGGGGAACCCCTCAGTTCTTGGAAAACTGGAATAACTTGTCACCATATATGTCACTTTTCATGATCACCATCCGTGGGAAGCTGGGGTTTGAAAACAGTTAGCTTTAATAAAGAGTTGTAACTGTCATTGTCACAATATCATCCTCATGACTTTTGGGTGGTGATGGCTCTGACGTAGTAGTAAAATGATGAAGCAGCCACTTTGGCTTGTGCTAACTCTGGTTTGAGTTCCATCTGTACCATCTTGGTCAAGTAATTTAACTTTTCAGAGTATCAATTGCAAAATGAACCTAAATAAATCTACCTCAAATGATTCTGAGGCTCTACAAAATACATTTGCTGAAGCTTTATAAAATATCTTTTGTTGATTTTTGGTTTTCAGGATTGCAATTAAGAGAATGTGGACTTACATTTCACTGTGGTATATGTCACAATGTATTTATCCATACTACTGTTGATGGACGTTTGGGTTTGTTGTATGATGTTCGCCATTATGTTTTTAAAAAATGTTTAGTATCCGAAGTGGAACTTCTATGCAGATAAAAAGGCATAAATGATAGTCAAATAAATATGCCTGGCCTTTTCAACTGTTTATTTCTTTTTAAAAATATCTTCTCAACAGGCACAGTGGGTCACTCCTGTAATCCTAGCACGTTGGGAGGATCCTCGTGCGAAGGTGGGAGGATCGCTTGAGCTCAGGAGTTTGAGAGCAGCCTGGGTGACACAGTGAAACCATGTCTCTACAAAAATATGAAAAAAAATGTATCTTCTGCATGCAAGTTGGAGAAAAATTTTGAGACCACAATTTTCTAATGAGAACATCTCCATAACAACTATCATCTATCTTCCTTTGTTCAGTTATTGATATTTTAGCAACAGCCTAAGATTTCTTATTTCAGTAGAAATGACTGGAAAACTGGGATTTTGTAATCCATTTCTTTTATATTAAGTTAAATTAGATTACTTTTATGGGTGAGAGAGTAAAATCACAATAAATAAAACCAGAGCATCATGTTTGTTCCATTTTAATTTCTTCCATAAACATTCCTGTAGTCTTCTGATGTACCTGCTCAAGTTTCTCTGTGGTATGTCACAAGGAGTAGAATTGGTCACTGAGTCATTGATTAGTGGATTAGCTCAGGTCTTCTGAGGACCAAAAGGAGACTAGATGCGTGTGTTAGTCAGAGTTCTCCAGAGAAATAAGGGCAATAGGATATATCTGTATATCTATATATATAGCTATATAGATAGATATAGAGAAAGCTATTTATTATGAGGGATTGGCTGATGTGATTACAGAGGCTGAGAATTCCCATGGCTTACCATCTGCAACCTGGAGGCCCAGGAGAGCTGGTAGTGTAGTCATCCAAGCCCAAAGACCTGAGAACCAGGAGACATAATGGTAAAGTCCCAGTTTGAGTCTGAAGACCTGAGAGCCAAGAGTGCTGATGTCCAAAGGCATGAGAAGATGGATATCACAGCTCAAGAATAGAGAGTGAGTTCATCTTTCCTCTGCCATTTTGTTCTACTTAGGCCCTCAGCAGATTGTGTGATACCCACCCACATTGGTGAGGAGTATCTTATTTACTCTGTCTACTTATTTAAATGCTAATCTCTTCTGGAAAACACCCTCACAAACATAGTCAGAAATAATATTTTATCAGCTATCTGGGCATCCCTTAGCCCAGTCAAGTTGACGCATAAAACCATCATAGTGGCAAGAGATTTAGTGGAAGAAATCCTTCAGACTCAGTCTGAGACCTGTGGGAAAAAAGAGAGAAGGAAGGAGGATTGGTGTAGGAAGAGACTGCAACAATGTACCAGGGGCCAGGAGTGGTAGCTCATGCCTGTAATCCCAGCACTTTGGGAGGCTGAAGTGGGCGTATCACTTGAGGCCAGGAGTTCAAGACCAGTCTGGTCAACATGGCAAAACCTCATCTCTACAAAAAATACAAAAATTAGCTGCACATGGTGGTGCACGACTGTAGTCCCAGACACTTGGGAGACTGAGACAGAATTGTTTGAATCCAGGAAGCGGGGATTGCAGTAAGCCGAGATCATGCCACTGCACTCCAGCCTGGGCAACAGAGTGAGACTCTGTCTCAAAACAAACAAACAAACAAACAAACCAAAACCAAAACCAAAACCAAAACAAAAAAACAAAAAAAACCCCCTAAGGTACCAGGAAAAGTTTGATCATTGGAGGATCCTAGAATGAAAGTTATTCATCAGAAGTGTCCTATATTTCTCTGGAATGGGCCTGTCCTGGTACCTCTGCAATGCCCAGTCATTGGTAGGAGCAGTCTATATAAACATGGCTTTGGCACAATGATGGTGATGGACCAGGTGGGGACAGTAGCTGGGGTCATTATGCTCTCATCACAGGAGCTCTTAGTGGTATGTTTTCATGGCTACTAGTGTCTACCCTTTGCATAGCACAGATTCAATTATCCACGTATGTATGGTGAATAGATCTTCCATGATTTCCATGGGCCCCTCTTCCATAGAGGAAACATAGAAGAGGATGATTAGTGGGATGAACTATAGCCCCCTTTGCACAGTTGGTCTTGAGGGTGAAACTTGTACTTATCCTCACTGTTACTCACTCTGCATTCTAAACTCCTCACCCTCAGTTCTCATCTTGGTACATATGGGGGGCTTATGCACTATTATTATTCAAACCTTTACTCCCAAGAGTATGAGACCTTGATAAGCATACCCTTCTTAGGTTAGGGTTGCTATCAGTGTCTATTTACAGTTACAATTGTGAAGGGAGTATCAGCAAATGTTCAAGTGGATCAACTGGGTTCTATATGTATTCCTTCCTGTCCTCATTGTATGAAAGCAATCTTAGTCTGAGAGGTGGCTTTGGTATTGGAAAATGGTTGCCTAGAATTGATGTCTACCTATCTCCACTGACTGTTTTTCATCTTCTCTAAAAAACTTATTCATTATAAAACCCAATTTATTTGTCTCAAGTTATAAAGTTCCAAACACTATCACCATCATAATAAACAAGTTTTATCGAGCATTTACAATAGGCCATGTAGTGTGCTACTTGCTTTACACAGATTGTCATCTCATTTAATCTTCATGAAATAAGCTATTATTATTATTTCCATTTTATGGATGAGACAAGTTAGGTTTAGCAGGGTTGCTAATTTGTTGAAAATTACAAAAGTAGTAGCAGAGTCAGGATTTGAATCCAAAGCCATTATGCTCTTGGTAGCTACTCCCCTACACCATACCATAGCTGTCCCTTGGTGTGTATCTCCCACAAGTAGCATGCTTACTGGATGATGGTTTTTATTCAATTGGTGTGGTTGTCCCATCCTTTTATACCTTGCTTCAAGACTAACCCTTGGAAAAGTTTTTCATCAATTAAAGTCAGTTTCATCTTCTGCAACATCTTTTTTTTTTTCTCATTGAGCTAGGTTGCTATATTCTCCCACCTTTTATTTTTATATCAAATCCTCTTAGTTCTTTCTTTGTAAAGCTATAGTTTCCCCTCAACTTTTCTTCATTTGTCCACTTCACATTCTTTAGCCATAGTTTGTATTTCAGATGTTTGAAGTGCTAGGCAGTGTGCCCCATGGAGGCTTTGATAGTGAAATTATTTGAAATTCAGTGAAGATGAGATGGAGGAACAGGAATGGAGAAAGGAAGGTCAGTGAGAATTATGTTCTAATGATTGACGGAGGCCTTCTTCATATCCATTGGAATCCCCCCCGCAAAAAACTGACAAAATAGTGATAAAGTCCTAAAGAGAATAATTACACTTAATTTCCAGAAACACTTAGACTGAGCTCAGTGGGAGGATGTATGAGAATGTGTTTGCCACCCCATTATAAAACATGGAATGCTAATTGGAAAGGGACATAGAAACATTTCTATATAATGTTATTCTAGTGGTTGACATTTATTATGATCTTGCTATGTACAAGACACTGTTCTAAGTATTAGGCTGGTGCAAAAGTAATTGTGGAAACAGCAATTTTGCACCAACCTAATTCTTAATACATAATTCATATATGTCTTATAACACTTATTAGATCATTAAACTCTAACAACAATTGACTTTGCATATAAAAAAACCAAGGCACAAAAAGATTAATATACTTTCTTAAGAACACAGGGCTGATAACTCTTAGATCTGGGTTTATAGCCCAAGTAGTATACTAAAGGACTAGGGAATTAAAACTAAAAAAGGTTAAGTAAATTATCTAAGTCACTAAATGGCAGATGTGGAAGCTTTAAAACTTTTTTTTATGGTGAAATACTGGTCTACACTGGTAATGTACATGAGATGCATGAACTAGGTATTTCAAAGGAAAAGGGAAAAATATACCAAGGAAGAGGGGAAAAGTTGGGGAATTATTTTATAACTTAAGATATTTATCATCTTAAATTATTTTGTAATTTAAGATGCTTATAATAATGACTCATCTAATTTTTATGAAGAAGAAAAACAAACTCTTATTAAAACAAACTGTTGACAATCTCCTGTCTGCTATTTGGAATATAAAGACTTTTGAGGACAGAAGCTATGATTTATGTTACTTTCCCCACAGATTAAGTACTTGCAGATAGTAGGTGCTTAACATATAATTGCTGAATTTATTCCTAAACTTCTAGAGGTAGCAAAATATGCATATTCTATTCAGTTCTTTTTGCTAGCTTTCTCAAGGCCTGTTTCATGTCCTTGTTCCTAAAGCTATAGATAAAAGGGCTCAGCATGGGACTAACTACTGTATAGATGACAGTGATCACACAATCCTTTGTCACCGAGTAGGTAGATGAGGGGCGAATGTACACAGATATTATGGTCCTGTAGAATAGCGCCACAACCGTGAGGTGGGATCCACAGGTGGAGAAGGCCTTGTACCTGGCTCCTGCTGAGGGGACCCTCAGAACAGCACAGGTGAGAGAGACATAAGAGACAATAATGAAGATAAAGGGACTCATGATCACAAAAGAGCTCTCTGTGAAGGCCAGAAGCTCATTGACAGAGGTGTCAGAGCAAGAGAGCATCAGCCAGTGACTGGACATCACAGAAGAAGTGGTGAATGACGTTGGGCCCACAGAAGGACAGGCGAGCCATGAGAAGACTGTGGGTGAGCGAGTGGAGGTGGGATGCCACCCAGGATGCGGTGACCAGCAGGAGACAGCACCTGAGGCTCATGGCCGTGGTGTAATGCAGTGGGTTACAGATGACCACGTAGCGGTCAATGGCCATGGCAGCCAGGAGGAAGCTGTCTGTGATCCCAAAGGCCACAAAGAAATACATCTGGGTGAGGCACTGGGCAAAGAGGATTGTCCTTGTCTGAGTCAGCATGTTCACTAACATTCGTGGCACGATGGCAGTGGTAAAGCAGATGTCCACCAGGGACAGGTTAGAGAGGAAGAAATACGTGGGAGTATGGAGGCGGGCATCCCCCCAGATGGTTGCAGTGATGACCGAGTTGCCAACCACATTGACCATGTACAATACCAGGAAGCTGGCAAAAAGCCACACCTGTTGTTTTGAGTTTGTGGTCAGTCACAGAATCAGGAATTTAGTCACGTGACTCTGGTTTCCCCTTGGCATTGCTGCCCTAAGAGTAAAAACATATGAAGGAATATTAGGTGTGTGTCCTGGCTTGGAGTCTTCCAATTTGGTATAGGATATTTCAGCTTGCACACTGCATAAGGGGGAGCCATATACAGTCTATAATATAACTTCACAGATTTGATGTGGACACATCTTGATTTCACCTTCAACTTTCAACTGACTAATTCTGTGCACTTGAAAAAGGCACTTCATCTCTTGTGTTTTAAAAGACAAAAATTATAATATCTATATTCTTAGATTACTCTGAGTATAAGTGGTAAAGATTATAGGAAAGATATTCAGAAAGTCATTATTTTTCTTCATTTCCAAAGGTGTGGTAACTGTGACACACTTTTTTTTTTTTTCAAGACAGAGTCTCGCTCTGTCACCCAGGCTGGAGTGCAGTGGAATGATCATGGCTCACTGCAACCTCTACCCACTGGGTTCAAGCGATTCTTCCACCTCAGCCTCTCCAGTAGCTGGGACTACAGGAATGCACCACCATGCCTGGCTAAGTTTTGTATTTTAATTGGGGCTGAGTTTTGCCACGTTGGCCAGGCTGGTCTCAAACTTCTGGCCTCAAGTGATCTGACCACGTTGGCCTCCCCGAGTGCTATGACTGCAAGCATGAGTTACCGCGCCTGCCACCACGACACATCTTTTTGCTCTGTCTGTCCTCAGTTGCTCTTCTTCTGTGGAGTGTTAAACTCCACCTGATGCTTCTGGCTACATTTTCTCCTTTTCTTCTCATCTGTGTAAGAAAAAGTGGGTTATCCTAAGTTTTGCCTGTAAATAAAAAATTACATAATCATTGTAGAGATCATATTTCTGGATTGAATCCCTCTTGGAAAAAACATACTTTTAGAATGTATTTGGCAGTTTAATTATGGGGAGGAAGGTCTAGGAGTGGCTGGGACCTGAAAATTCAACATGTCCATTAGAATGTGGAACTTTCTATGGTGGATGGGAGGTTGAAGTACAGTATCTGGCAGAGGGAGCCTATTTACCCAACATTGGTCTCGATGTTTCAGGGAGGTGAATGGCATCAAAGAAGGCCCAGAGGAACTAAGAGGTGGGTGTCCTTAGAGGCAGGAAGTGTCCAAGGGGTGTAGTATGGAAAATGGAAATGTGAGAATATATAACATTATGGCAAAAAACACTGCAATGTATGAATAGGAAGGTGCTGAGGTTCAGGAACTGGTCCCTGTTCCCCACAAAAGGCTAAATAAAGCCTGGGAGAATAAGCCAAAGTTTCAGTCTGGCAGGAATTCAGGCCCTAGTCATTTATTTACCAGGGCAGGGACTCAGTTGAAATGGAATGAGACCAGAAAATCATCAGGGCATTGATTTTGTTTCTTGAAACTTTGCTAAGGTTGTTTATTAGGTCTAAAAGTCTTTTGGAGGAATCTTTAGGGTTTTCTAGGTACAAGATTATGTCATCAGTGAACAGAGATAATTTGACTTTCTCTTTTCCTGTCTGGATGCCTTCTCTTTCTTTATTTTACCTGATTGCTCTGGCTAGGACTTCCAGGACTATGTTGAATAGAAATAGCAAGAATTAAAGCTATTCCTAGCAAATTACCAACATCATTTTTAAAACAGAATTAGAGAAAACTATTCTAAAATTTACATGAAACCAAAAAGAGCCTAAATAGCCAAAGCAGTCCTAAGAAAAAGGAACAAAGTCAGAAGCATCACACTAATGGACTTCAAACTATACTACAAGGCTACAGTAGCTGGAACAGCATGATAGTGGTACAAAAACAGACAGATAGACCAATGGAACAGAATAGAGAACCCCAAAATAAAGCTGCACACCTACAACCATTTGATCTTTGCAAAGCTAACAAATAAAACAATGGGGAAAAGACTCCTTGTTCAGTAAATGGTGCTAGGATAATTGGCTAGCCATATGCAGAAGAATAATACTGGATTCCTACAATTCACCATATACAAAAATTGCCTCAGGATGGATTAAAGATATAAATGTAAACCCTCAGACTATAAAAATCCTAGAAGAAAAACTAGGAAACACCCTTCTTGACATTAGCCTTGGCAAAGAATTTTTGGCTAGGTCCCCAAAAGCAATTGCAACAAAAACAAAAGTTGACAAGTGGACCTAATTAAAGAACTTCTGCACAGCAAAAAAAACTAGCAACAAAGTAAACAGACAACCTACAGAACGGGAGAAAATATTTGCCAACTATGTATTGAATTAAAGTCTAGTATCCAGAATATATAAGGAACTTAAATAAATTAAGATGCAAAAAGCAAATAAACCCATTAAAAATGGCCAAAAAACATGAACAGACAATTCTCAAAGAAAGACATATAAGTGGCCAACAAATGTGAAAAAAATTCTCATCATCACTAATTATCAGAGAAATGCAAATCACAACCACAATAAGATACCATCTCACACCAGTCAGAATGGCTATTGTTAAAAAGTCAAAGAATAACACACTGGCAAGACTGTGGAGAAAAGGGAATGCTTATACACTGTTGGTAGGAATGTAAATTAGTTTAGCCACAGTGGAAAGTAGTTTAAAGAACTTTAAGTTCCTCAGAGAACTTAAAACAGAGCTACCATTTGACCCAGAAATGCCATTATTAGGTATATACCCAGAAGAAAATAAATCATTCTACCAAAAAACACATGCACATATATGTTTATTGCAATGCTATTCACAATAGCAAAGACATGGAGCCAATCTAAGTGTCCATCAGTGGTGAACTGGATAAAGAAAATGTGGTACACATACACCATGGAGTATTATGCAGCCATAAAAAAGAGTGAAATCATGACCTTTGCAGCAATATGAATGCAGCTCGAGGCCATAATCCTAAAGGAATTAATGTGAGAACAGAAAACCAAGTACTGCATGTTCTCACTTATAGTGGGAGCTAAACATTGGGTAGTCATGGACATAAAGATAGGAACAATTTTGCCACACTGGACTGCTGGGGGTTGGGGGAGGCATGAGTTGAAAAATTACTTGCTGAGTGCTATGCTCACTACCTGGTTGATAAGATTCATACCCCAAATCTCAGTATCACACAATATACTCACGTAACAAACCTGTGCTTGTACTCCCTGTGTCTAAAAGTTGAAATTATATTAAAAATATGTAACCTAGAACTTAAAGTATAATCAAAAATGTATATATTAAAAAATACAAAAATTAGCTGGGTGTGGTGGTGCATGCCTGTAATCCCAGCTACTCGGGAGGCTGAGGCAGGACAATTGCTTGAACCCAGAAGATGTAAAGTTGCAGTGAGCTGAGATCGTGCCACTGCACTCCAGCCTGGGTGATAGACTGAGACTCCATCTCAACAAAAAAAAAACAAAAAAAAAAAAAAACAAAAAAAAACAAAACAAACAAACAAAAAAAAACAGTAGAAAAATCAAATTGATTACATCATAATTATTCATAAAACAAACATACATATGAAAGACTTGGAGGTGATATTTGAAATGTTAACAGATGAGTTACTAATATCCATTTTATGCAGTGATCATTTTCACATCACCAAGAAAAATATAAGAACCCCAATAAAAGATGTGCAACAAAGCCAAAAGGCTGACAAACATATGAAGATATACTGAAATTCATTGGAGATCAGAGAATTAAAAAAAAAAACACACAATATTTCACTTTACATTTATTAGCTTGGCAAACATGAGAAAGAAGAATAAGGACAAATGTTGGCAAGGATGTGGGGATATAGGGACCCTAGGTCACTGCCAATGGGAATGGAGACTGGTGCAGTAGTCTAAAGAGAAAACTGGCATGATAGTGAAGTTAATGTATATTCTATGACTGAATCATCTTGCTCCTAGATGTGTATCACAGAGGAAGTCTCACGCAGTCATATAAAATACTCGTGGATGAGGATGCTTTTGCACTGTCATCTGCAGTGGTGAAGAGTTTGAAGCAATGTGGAAGTCCATGACTGGGCTGGTAAATGTGATAGAAGCACACTGTAGAGTTGCTTAGAAACAGTCAACTAGAATTACGCCTAGCAACATTGATAGATTTAAAAAATATAATCTGAGTAAAAAGGGTAAGGAAATAAATGACTTCTATAATACAAGTGATTTATGTAAATTAAAAATGCAGCAAAACAACATGTATATCCATATACAGAATTAAACATTAAACATGTTAGAATGGGGGAGAGTAACAGAGGTACAGAGGGAGTACACAGGTTCATGAGTGAGTGAGGAAGCAATCAAAAGTGTTGGCAATATGTCATCGATTAGGGCATGTGGTTGATTCAACCCTTTGCATGTAAAGTCTATGAATAAGAAAAAGAATCTCAACTCTTAAATAGAACTCAGGGGATTTATTTTTCATTCAATTCCCCAGAGCATGAACCCATCAGGAACACAGATGCCAGGTCATCTAGATGAAATATTACCAGTAAAGGAAGTTCACTGTCTCCTAAATTGTACCTTTGACTCTTTGTGATCATAGTTGGATATGTCTAATACATCTTGGGTTGAAATTGAAGAGCCGAGGATTCTAAGCCTGACAGTACTGTTATCCGTCTTTACTCTTTGCTAGTGATGGTAGTCATACTTCTCTTTTGTGAATTGACTGATTGATTTATATTCATGATTTATATTCACTCAACTCACTTTCACTGACTGCCAGGAGATAACCTAGGCCTATAGGACAAGGAGAACCTTGGGAATGTGGAGACTGTGGCATTGGAAGTTTAGGCAGCATTCCTAACATTTAGTAAGTATGACCTGGTTTGTAGTCTCAGCTACAAAAAAAAAAAAAAAAAAAAAAATGCTGAGGCTCAGAAGAGGATGGCAAGAAAATGCTTTCTAAATTGTAACACTCTAGAGTGTAGTGATTTGAGTAGGACTTGAGTGTAGTGATGAGATTGAAGATAAAAATAGTAGCTACTTACTCAGAAAAAGGATGGTGACCTCCAGGGTGGCCAATAAAGGGTCCAGGAATCTTCTCCTTCACTTCACTGGCCTTGGTGATTAGGGGAGTTAATGAGGCTAGGGAGACAGGCAGAGTTCTCACATCAGGCGAGGAAGGAAAAGGTACAGCTTGTGTGGCAGGGGGCAGGATTTGTTAGCCCCTGGGGGTTTTGTGTGTGGTTGTCATCTCAGCCACTTCTCTCCCTGTTAGGATAGTCATCTTTTAATGTAGCCCCAGGGATCAGGGAAATGAGGCCATCTTCCATCTCCAGCTACCATTACCAGTCCCTTCAAGTTTCACTGAATGCTGAAGGAGTGGGAACCTGGAAGGAGGTGTCTGCCCTTTGTGTAACTTTGCCCCAGGGACACAGGCAGTCTTTCCATCCACCACCCCCAGGGAGCTCATTAAACAGGGGGCTTGGGAGAAGAGTAGAGATGGTGGAGCCTCAGGATTCCAGGGTGAGAAGGCTCTTCAAAGCTCAGATCATTAGTGGCTTGTTATCACAGCGATTTTGAGAGATTGGAGGTTGGTAAATTGAGGAGGTTTGTGCCTGGAGCTGTCCCTGAGATGCTGGGGGAGAGGGTATGTGGCGCTACTAACAGGGAACTGGAAGTGAGGATGCCTGGGTTCTGGTCAGTTAATAAATAGCTGTGATTTTCAGCAAACTCTTAGCCTCTCTGAATTGTAGGTTTGTCATCTATTCACATGGGTCTAGTAGGTACCAGTATGCCAGAGAGGGTTGCCTAGAGGATTAAATAAGCCCAAGGATGAAAATATGTTCACATAATAATAACAACCACTTAGTGAATGCTCATGTGACACTTTATATGCAGCTCTTCAAGTGCAGTGTCCTGGTTTTTATAGATGAAGGAATAGAGGTCTAGTCTTATTAAATAACTTGCCCAAAGTTGCATTGCTGTGGCTGCAGCTATGGAAGTGCTAGAGCGAGGCTCAAATCCAGAGCTCTCTTGTTCCTAAATTCCACATTTATTCTGTTTCATTGTGTAAAGACTGCACTGGAGAATGTCTTTGATGGTTCCTCTCATTTTCCCCTTCAAGGTACTAGCCCATCTTTAGATGTTCTACAAACTTACCTACCCTGTCCCCCTTCCCTATTCTGGTAATGCTGACCGAGCTGTTTCTCCACTGGGTAGGGCCATGCCTTCTTCTTAGTTCACTGATGCATCTCCTGTCCACAAGTACAAGGTCTGGCTCATAGTGGATCTTCAAAAACCATCTGTTAAAGTTATAAATAATGTACCAGGCACAAAATGTCTTTAAATTTTTGTAAAGAACTTAAAAATTAATTCCAAACTGGGACAAGTTCTTGTTTCTGTGCCACCAAAAGAATAAGTGCATTTGTGAAGTGTTTTAAGACTTAAGGTGAAGGAATAGATTATGCCCAGGAATAGCAAACAGAGAAATCTAAGGGGCTTCCTACCATATGTGATGTAATGAAGACATTGTTATCAGAGTCTTAGAATGAAAAAACCCCAAAATATGCTGAAAACCTTTTTGCCTTTAATTATGTTGCTCCTTTGATTAAAACCCTCCATTCATGCATTCAACACTATGTTAGATGCTAGAAATTAATCAATCACAACAAATCCTTATTCTTATGTCTAGTGGGGGAGAGAGACATGTAATCATCCAGTTATAACATAGAGTGACCAATTGTACAAAATAGGAATGTGTAGGAGCTTTGGCAAAACAGAAAAATGAACATTATGTTCATGCTTGGGTGGAGCTAGGGTGTTAAGAATAGGTTGAGAAAAGCATTTACAGTAAAAAGGATACTTGAACTGATTCTTGAAAGTGTAAGTAAAAGATGGCCAGAGAGTCATGGGGGAAGAATATTTAAGACAGAGGAACTGTCTTGTGGGCAGGCATGCTGCATTTGGGGATGTGTAAGTAGCCATATGTGACTCAAACTTACAGTGAATATGACGGCATGACCAGAGATAAAGCTGGAGAGTTAGGCCTGCTCTATCTATTGAAAATAATCCAAACTCTGTAGGTTGCCAATCATAGCTTTCCGTGATTTAATCCTGTTCCTGTTCTCCAGCACCTGTCAGTACTTCCTGAGGCCACACCTATCCCTGGCTTCTCGCCAATAAAACTTTATTTCTTAAGCCCAGCACTTTGGGACACCGAGGCCAAAGGATCGTTTGAGCTCAGGAGTTTGAGACCAGCCTAGGCAACAAAATGAGACCCTCTCTCTCCAAAAAGAAAAAAGAAAACAAACAAACAAAAAAAAAAACAAGCTTATTTCTTTGCTGACTAAAAGTCCAATGTGAAAAAATTTTCCATGTGCTCATTCGGGGTCTCAGAATCCCTCCTTTTGCCCTCCTCTGTTTCCTCAGAGACATCTCTTTTCAGCCTGTGGTTGGGTTAAGAGTGAGATGGTGGCAGATAGGACTCTTGTATGGGCTGGGCCCAAACACAATGTGCTTGCTTTCCACCCACATTCCTTAGGCTGGAACTCAGTTACATGGCCACACCTAGTTCTGAGAAAGGCTGGGACATATGGGCTAGCTGTGTTCCTAGGAGGAACAGGCCAAGGGAGTATATCCTGAACTTGGAGAGGGAACCAGTGTGGATATGTGTGGGTTTCTGACAGAGAATTATCACAGACAGCCAAAGTGGTAAAGTAAAAGGCCCTGAGCTCCCTCAGATACCCACACATATCCATGATTGCTCAGCAGCCATCACAATAGTCAAGATAAGAAATCAACCTGTGTCCACTGATGGGATGAATGGTAAAGAAAATGTAGTGTATACACAGTAGGATGTTCAGCCTTCAAAAAGAAGGAAATTCTGTCATTTGCAACCATGTGGATGAACCTGGAGAACATTATGCTAACTCACATAAGCCAGGAACAGAAAGACAAACACCATATGATCTCCCTTGTATTATGGAATTTAAAAATGTCAACTCATAGAAGTAGACAGTAGTAAAATGGTGGCTCCCAGGGCCTGTGGAGTGGGAGAGGGAGGGAATGGGGGAGTTGTTGGTGAAAAGGTACAAAGTTTCAGATAGGAGGAATAAGGCCGGGTGTGGTGGCTCACGCCTGTAATCCCAGCACTTTGGGAAGCCAAGGCGGGCAGATCACCTGAGGTCAGGAGTTGAAGACCAGCCTGGCCAACATTGTGAAACCCTGTGTTTACTAAAAATACAAAAATTAGCTGGGCCTGGTGGTGTGTGCCTGTAGTCCCAGCTACTTGGGAGGCTGAGGCAGGAGAATCGCTTG
Source organism: Piliocolobus tephrosceles (assembly GCF_002776525.5). Taxonomy (NCBI): domain Eukaryota; kingdom Metazoa; phylum Chordata; class Mammalia; order Primates; family Cercopithecidae; genus Piliocolobus; species Piliocolobus tephrosceles. The sequence continues at coordinate 15,939,564 of NC_045447.1, forward strand.
AACCTGGGAGGTGGAAGTTGCAGTGAGCTAGGATCACGCCACT